>NC_134459.1:37227500-37527500 GCF_047948215.1 Lycorma delicatula
TATTTATCGCTATCTTCAGTGGATGATTAAATTAAATTGACATTAATTATATTATACGGTAAATCCTGTGTATTAATTTACTAATGATATTTTCGAGGATTATCTGATTTATCGTGAATATACATATAAAATTAAATATATCAAAAGGTAATGATGTAGATGTTCCATTGTAACTGTTTAATAATTTATTATTAATTGATGTAGTAGCAATCAATTATCGGTTAATGGTAATATACGATGGAATGCTTCGTAATACCGATCAAAGTATCAAAGTTCAATTTATTATCTGAAGTAAAAATTTTGTAAGTGTAGATGTAAATACGTGGAAAATATAATTTGTTAATTATTAAATAAATTAATGAAGGCAAAAATTTAACAAATTTGACCTTTAAGTTCTATTCCATAATAGAAAATAACAAAATTTATATGTAAAAATAGTCTAAACTGCATTAACAAAGATACTACATTCTTCAATTTACGCACATAAAGTTGTTGTGAGTATATACAATGAGAAAGTTACAAGATACTTGTGTTCGACATGTTCCATGCTTACGTAACTTTACTCAACAACGCTCACTCGGTCACACATACAGTTATTCATCTTGTACTATAAATAAATATGTAAACTCGGCTTTGTAGTCTTTACATTACTTTGTATTTATACGGTTATATATTGGACCTTTACGTTGTTCATGCATTCTAATTCTGAATTTCATATCCCATAGGAATTGTTTCAACAATACAATCATTTGTTAAGGTGAAAGTATTCAGCAAGTTAAAGCAAGACTAAGCTTTAATGCAAAGAAATTTATATAGACCTACATCTATAAAAACATTTTTATAATTTCGATAAAAATAACTTTCCAAGAAGTTTTTTCAACAATTTCAAGAGATTAATAGTATAAATGTAATTTGATTCTAAATATACATTAAAAACCAGCAATAAGCTTATCCAAAAAATAGACTAAGTATAAAAAACAATTTTTTCATTGTTCTTTGAATCTCGAATTTTCTAGTCGTCGGTAGTTTATTAAAATATGAAATATTTATTTATTTCGTCGAGAAATTAATGCACTGAATTTTATTAAAAAATATTTTATGATTTATCAAATATAATATATGTAAATATCTACGACAAAATCAAAAACAAAGGAATAAAAAAGTATGGAAAACCAAAAATAGTTGGTCATAAAATAGACAATTTTTTCTATCGTAGTACACCCACTTTCTCATTCTCTCTCTCCCTTTCCGTGCATATGTAATATATGCAAGTAGAGTTTGAAATGAAATTAATTATTGGTAAAACCAAAATAATGGAAGTAAGCAACAAAGAGTATTAACTGGTAAGGACAAGTGGAGGAAAAATAGGAAAAAAAAATAGATTACAGGTGTTTGAGGACTATGGTGATCGAGGATTGGTAAAGGACAATGGAAATAAAATGAAGGATACAATGGAAAAGGAAGCCATCAGTAAGAAGAAGAAATTACTATGCAGTAAAAGTCTGGACTTACACAAAGTTGAGGAAGAAATTACCACCTATATGTATAAATGGAGTGTCTTTTTTGTGTGGAAATGAAGCACTTCCAATGGGATGATGAGGAAGAGGGAGAGAATTTAAACTAAATTGAGGGTTTTAAGCTGTGGATTGGGAGAACAATAGAGAAAAAGTAAGTTGAACGGATAAAGTGAAGAATGAGGATTAAGTTGAGGATTTAGTGAGCGGATCTAAGACGAAAGAGCACATACGAGAAGTGTATAAAAGGTAAAAAAGAAAAGGAAAGCGGCTAGGAAATGAAGTTAGAGAAGGTGGAATCTTGACGTCTGCATTGGAGGATCAATAGAAAGAATAAATGAAGAAAGAAAAAAGAAATAAGATGAAGTTAATAGATAAACTGAAGATTGGGAAGTACAAGGAGACGAAGGAGAATGTTTGGAAGGGATGTTCGGAAACAATAGTGTAAGGGCCATCCACCAGGCAGAGCACCAGGTGAAGATATAAATATATTTTGTCAGACCCGCAAAGTTATCCGTTTAATTTTTGTTGTTTTTTAGGATATCTCATTAAGTTCGAGACTCAGAACATGATATGAAATATATTTAAGTGACTTGAGTGCCTGACCGGGATATGAACTCAGATCCTTGCGGATAAACAACGAAGATGCCGTTACGCCATGGAGGTGGGTGGACCCCAGCCACATCCTTATATATGTTTCTGACGTTGGATTTTTTTTTTTGCTTGTGTCATATTAAGACACGACCACTTGTTGACATTGTTTTCTCCTTCCCAAATATTTTACTTATATGAAATTGAATTATGTATCTCTTTCCTTCATACGTATTTAAAAACGATAACTTCCTTAGACTATTTGATTATAGCTTTCATTATATTATATACAAGTATATTCAAATATTGTACTAAAACTTAAGTTTCATTATTTACCAACAGATTCAAACAATAGAAGAGTAATTTAGTTTAATTCATTGACATATACCTTTGGTTTTATTATTCTTAATTATAATTTTTTCAAATATTTAATTTTCAACAGATGATTTGAAATTTAGAAGACACTATGACAGAATATAGAATGAAAATAAATGTTAAAAACTAATTAATGAGGAATGAAGACAATAAGCAAATAAATATCTGCATATAAAATGGATGAACTGACTAGTAAAACAGTAACGATACTTGACACCCCCTTAAAAGAAGATTAAAAACATGAAATCGAATTAAAAATAGAAATAGCATTGGCTAAAAAAGAAATTAATAGAAAGAAACAATTATTACATAGCGAGATAAAGTTGAACTTGAACAGTCTTATGTTACAATTAGAGTGTTCTTATTTAATAATGTGGATCATGGATAGTAAGACAAAAAAAAGTAATTGAAAATAGTAAATTATTTTTATATAACTGTTAATTACTTCTTTACTATTTAATTGTTTTCTCTTCTCTCCCACGTGATTTTTGCATGTTAGGTGGCGGTCAAAATGAAGCCCTAGGTATCGTACGTCGTAGGAATGAGGAACGTGATCTCCATATAGGCAGACTCATGGGCAGACTCCAATCCTCATTGCAACGTTGATTTTAATAGTTAAAAAGCAGTTAACTACTTTTTGTAATAAATTTTGTAGAAAAATAAGTTGAAGCCTAATAAATAAAAGATTTTAATTAAGGTTTCAGCCTTTTATATATGAACATAATGGAGGCTTTTGAATAAAATTATTGAAAAAACTGATGTAATACTATATGAAAAATTAATTACAATGTTAACACAATTCGATGTGTTGTGTGTGTGCGCGCGCGCGTGTGTTTGTATACGCTAGCGAGTATTTATGTTTAGTCCCTTCGGAAAATGACAAAGAGTAATATGCGACGTTAAGAAGTTTATTTTCAAGAGTAACGAGAGGCTGCTAAATGGCCTGCTAAAGATACTGAGGAGTGAGGTGGTTTCTTTTTCCTTCTCTACTAAACCAATTGTGGACTGTTACATATTAATATGTCACACTCAATGACATTTTTTTGCATTCAAACCTGTAAGTAACACTTTTACTTTGGTTACTTGATACACATATTTCTGTTAGCAATTCTCATCGATTTCTCTATTATCTCAAATGATTCGTGTTTGTTGTTGCAGCCATAAAAAAGGCTGGGAGTTGATAGTCGAAAACAACATATTAAACCTTTCTGTTATAAAACAATACATATACACCGCTTCGTCAGCAAAGAATTTCATTTTAGGCAATGAAAAAGATTCTCATTAAAAGATAAAAATCAAATATACAACGTCACATGGCAAGCAGTAGAGATGGACAGACTTGGAGCACATTCAAAGTAGTTAAATTACTCCCGATAGATGAAGAGAATTAAAAGAGATATTTCTTGTACAATTGGTAAACTGAAAGTTGCATTAAAAATTAGTAAAATGCAAGTTTCTGAATGCTGAAAATATAAACTTTGGAACAAGAAAAAGTTTCCTAAGCACTTATCTTTGATGTCTGTGGATGTAAGACTGGATAATAATAATTATAGAAGAAAACAGAAGGCTTGAGGCATTTACATTGTTTTATTAAAGGATATTATCGAAAATACGGCTGATGAATAAAGTCAATAATGAAGAAATTTTTAATTGAAAATGAGAAGAAAAGGAAATATTTGAAAAATATTGTAAAGCGCGGAAACGAACGTATTTTTCATTAGAATCCACGAAGAAATTATCAAAAGAATAATAGAGTTAGTAGTGAAGGAAAACGATAACAAGTTAAATCAAGACTGCTATTTAAAAAATAAATAATGTAGATTGCAATTACAGTTCTTATGAAGAAATAAAGCGGGAAGTTTAAACGTGATCTGTAAGGAGTGGCTTCAATTCTATCTACAAATTGAGAACGAAAAAAGGAAAAGAGGACTGAAAAAAGAAATATTGTTACTCCTAATAACGATATTTTTCTCAAAATATCTATAATAACTTGAAATGTGATAAAAAAATTAAAAATTTAATATTTTCCGTGTTTCTCAGAAATTACTCTAACCGAAATCAGTTGGATTTCTTTTTTTTAGCAATAAACTAAGCAATAACTTCTAATCTTTTTTAAATATTCGGCACTTAAAATTCAGTGTAGATATATGATTTTTAGTTTTGTTACATATAAAAAATTATACAAATATTTTTACGGGCTTTTTTCTTAGCCAATCCAAAAATATCCTCTACATCTTATTACAAATGATTCATTCCTTCTCTATACAATATACGTACATTTAAAAAAGTACGTGTAATTAATATTGAATTATTATTTTTTGAAAAGCAAAATTCAGAATAAAATTTTTAAAATGACTTTCATTACTGACTTTTTAAATTCTGGGGTTTATAATTTCATACCCAGTTACTTTCCAGTATTTTATTTTTTTGCTTTTATTTGTAGTCGCATCAACAATTAAAGTCATTAGTGACTTATGAGCCTAATGAAAGTATACACAGGCACCGCAAGATATTACTTCAGAGGATGATATGTATGAATGTAAATGTAATGTGTGAATGTAATGAATGTGAATGTAAATGAAATGTAGATTTGTACAGTTTCAGGTCGACCATTCCTGTAAGTGTGTTAATTGAAACCCAACCACCGTAAGGTATTACTTCAGACGATGAATGAGGATGATATTATGAATATAAATGAAGTGTTATCTTGAAAAAACTCAGGCCAACCATTCCTAAGACGTATGGTTACATTTCTTTCTTTTTGCTGTGTTTTTCCTAATTACCTTTCAGATAATTCTTCAGAGGATGATGTATATAAGTGTAAATGAAGTGTAGTCTTGTAGTCTCAGTTCAACCATTCCTGAGATGTATGGTTAATTGAAACCTAACAACCAAAGAACACCGGCATCCACGATCTAGTATTCAAATCCGTGTAAAAATAAATGGCTTTATTAGGACTTCCAAATCAGCTGATTTGCAAAGACGCGTTCACCACTAGACCAAGCCAGTGGATTAGACGTATGGTTAATTGAAACCCAACCAAAGACATCAGTATACACGATATAGTATTCAAATCCGAATAAAAGCAAACAGCTTTATCACGATTTGAGCCTGAGAACTTCGACTTCAAAATCAGCTGATTTACTACGACGACGGGTTTACCATTAGAATTTACCATTACCCAATAACTTCACCTCTAGAATTTACTATTTTAAATAATCTGTTTTAAATTTAAAAACGTTACTTTCATTAAATTTTACTTGGTTATATATTTAATGAACCCTACTAATCACAAATCTCTTCCAGCATCCAACAATATTACATTCCCCGTTATATTTAAATAGCTTTTATATTGTATCATGGAATATATATATATTTTTTAATATGTTCATAAATTTTATTTTTCATTCCTTTTTTTAGAAAACTCAAATCTGAAGTGGTTTTTTATGTAATAAGTGATATAAAAGAAGCATTTTTAGTATTTTGAAATTACTCAGAAACGTAACATCGATTAAAATTACAAGAAAAAGAGAGTTATTTTTAATCTGTTTAAGAATTCGTTAGCTGTAACTAATAAAAACTGTAAAAAGAAAAACTAAAAGCAATAATAATTCACATAGAAAAATTAAGATTCTCTGAAAATTGTTCTTTTTGGTTGAAAGGAATAGCGAGTGAGAAAGAATATTGAACGGAATATACTGAATGCTCAAAGAAAATCTCTATTTAACTACAAATAGATAAAAATAGAACTAAAGTAATAAAATATAACATTAAAGAAAATAACGATGTGTTATATTAACAGAAAATAATGGTATGTACTACTTTAAATTTAGGAATTTTATTACAGGATTCGTAGATGAATTTAAAAAAAAAACATACAACAAAAAAAAACCGACGGTAGAAATAAGGATGATATGAAAAGGAGAATAGTAAAATAAAACGCTTTCATATAAAATAAAAAAGTCTTTGAGAAGTAAACGTAGATTTAAGAAGTAAAAAGGAAATTCTTTAAAGTATTCCTAAGCAGCGAAGCGCTTGCACTACCACAGTAAGGCATGGTCAGTTAAACATTTAAACACTGGAAGCCGAAAAAGGAAAGATAAAAAGCTTTTGAAAAGAGAATTTTTAAGATTAAAAGGGTTAATACAGTGTGAAATGAAGATGTTTTAACAATAACAAGTTACTAAAAAATTTATTATTCTGAAGAACTAGGTTAATGGGCCGTAACTAAAACTATTTAGTTTTACTTAATTTGTTACAGAAAAGAACTTCAGGTGATTAAAAAGTTTTAGTTGAAAATTATATTATTTATTATAACAGAATAAAAATACTTATACATCCTACAATTCTAATCCTTACATTATAATGTTGAATCATTTCTGAATAAAGATAAATTTAATTAAGATTTATTTTTCAATTCCTTTTTCGTAGGTACTATATATTAATTTATGTTAATACCTTTACATGTCTTGAAATACAATGAACCCTATATAATTTCGTTCTTGCAGGAATGAAAGAAATGGCATTTTAATTTAAAATTTAAAAAAACAGTTGTAACTGCTTGAAATAAAAAACAAAATTTGAAAGTTTTAAAAATTCTTAGTTGTTTTAATGTATAGAATTAAACTTTTTATGTAATAGTCGTCAGTTTTATGTAATAATTAGTATGATTATGAAAACCGTTATAAAAAATAGATAAATTAACCTGATTATTTTTTAAAGTTAACAAAATTTTGGGTTCAAATTTTTTTATATGTGTTGTTGTTTATACAACTTTATGTCTTAAGAAGGGATAAATTACAATAATTTACTGTGTACTAAATAATGTGCAATAAGGTTCACAATAATGAAGTTCAATTGGGTAAAATCTGCAATTTTAAATTTAGATGAATAAATTTGGGAAATATGGCGGAGATCTATAACTCAAAGAAAATTTGATTTTATTTAACAGGTTGACCGGTATTAAACCCGATTCCGAGTTTTAAGTTATATGCGACTCCTTTTCATGACTCAGTGCAATAGTTATAAATGTTAATGGTCTATTTAGTATCTAATTTTTCTGGATAAAACATCATTACTCTATTACAGTTAATTATGATGATTATTATATCATATAATTAATAATATATTATTATTATGCGATGGGCAGAAGAGAAACGATAGCGCTGATAAGCATGTATCGTTAAAATCACGAAAGAGATCTAGATAAAAACCATGTGATAAAAATAGGTTTTAACTTGCAAAGGTGTTGCTCAAAGAAATATACTTAAAGTTAAGAACCATTATTAGAGATGTGCTATACATATGTCTGGACTTTTTTTTTTCTAAATCAATCTGTCAGATCAAAATAATTATAAATAATAAAACTTGTACACAAGTATATAATAAATTTCTTTTAAATATTTTTAAAAACGTCTACTTTCGATAGAAATATTTTTAACTATCAAAATTCCTTTTGAATTAGCCATTACGAAGTTGTGGATAAAATAATAAGTTGAATGAAAAAACAAAAACGGAATGTGAAGTTTTTTCCATGTGCATTGTGAACCAGACAAACCTTACATTCTTGGCTTTCCTTATTTCATTTCCTTGTAAACAGAACAACGTATATTAATTTTAAGACTGCCATTTACGTCATTCACTGAATTTATCCTTTTTTTCAGAAACTAATTTGTATTTCATCCTGAAATATTTTTTGTCTGAAATATTTTTGGGAATGGCAATCAACCTCTTTAAAATGAATTTTTAGTTTATCGAAATTAAAATTTGGTGAAAGTAAGATTTAAAAAGCCTTTACATTATAATACCTATCGTAAAAATATAGGTTTTAAAAATACACTAACATTTTACTAATTTTACTTAGTTTTAGTTTAATCTTGGAGAGCTGCATCAAACCAGTCAAATGACTGAGGACAAAAAACTTAGTGATATCCATAAATGTCGGAAGAACTATTATTTTCACATTTAGAGATTAAACGGGAAGTATAAAATTTATATACTTAACGTAAAAATTAAAAATATTTTGTTTCGATCAGTAAAAACTATCTTATGTTATTTAAATCTTTCTCATAACAAATTTATCTGGATTTTTATATTATATACACCTTAAACGGACAAAATTCAAATTTAAATTTTATAATGCATTATTTTGGATATTAAAATTTAACCTTCATAAAAAACGAAAACACTCAACAGTATAATGACTTTTTTTATTTAATAACTACCAATTAAAAAAAAGAAAAATTTACATGAAAATCAACCAACTAATAACGGAAATAAAAATTCCACGATTCTGGAAATATTATAAACACGGAGTTCGTTAGAACTTTGTAAGAAACGACGAAGTCAACGAACTACATTTACAGTTCTAAACATGACCTAACTTATAGTGAAATGAAAATGGGGAAAAAATAAGCGTGCAAACATTATATTTCAGTTCAATTAGATTAATAATAAAGAATACTTTCAAAAAAATACCTCGAATTTTGTTACGCAATTTTTTTCCATTTTATGAACCGTAGGACTGGAATATCTCAATTTATTCATTTTTTAAAGATGACTTTACGAATCTCGCCGCTAGACAGCAGTAGTTGATAGTACTAGGAAGCGTACAAAAACTTGATAATGTACTTGAAATAATAAAATTTATAAGAAAATATACTACAGCTTGTTTTAATAGTAAATGTTATGTAAATGAAAGTACTGAAGATTAAAAATTTTTTTTTAGTTCCTATACTAGTTTTATTAAAAAATGATAAATAAAACAGAAATAAATTCGATAGGTAAAATCGAATTTAACAATAAAAATCGAGGGTTACACTTACAAAGTATTAAGTGCAATTTTACATCACGGATTTTCGATTCGTAAAGGTCATTATACAAGTTTTATTAAAAAAATATAAAATATGGTATGATGTGAATGATATGACTATCAACAAAAAAAAATTGGCCGTGAAATTCAATTAGTAAGGCAATAAATTTTAATAATAAATCCATAGACAACAACCAGTAATCCATAAAAAAAAAATAAAAGAATAATCTAAGAAAACGCAGTGATATCAAAAAATATTACAATTAAATTGTAAACCGTACGGTAAGTCTCGTAGATATCATTTCTTCCACTCAAAAAACAAAAATTTCTGTAATATAAATAAAACTATTTTTAACACAACGATACTGATATCAAAAAAGGTAAAAGACTACATTTCTATTATCAAAATCTGTTATTAATTTAGAATTTTCTTTAAAAAAAAAAAAATACATGTTAAATATATGTAATAGACAATAGATATTCATTTCATTTATTAAATCGATTTCATTTATTAAACAACGAATAATCATAATAATTGAATTATTTCTGTAAATGTGATATATATTACATATGAAAGACGTCGGGCCGGTAAGTGTTTTGTACAGATTTTTCTATTTTTTCTTATGATATCGAATGCTTAAACATTGTTTTTTTCTGTTTTTGTATATCTATTGAAATGGTAAACAGTTGTAATTTTTTTGGAGTATAATTGTTACATATGAATGTAAAAATTTTAAATACAAATACATTATTAAACATGATTCTGTATAATTACCGGCGTTTGAATTCGATTGTTTGGATTACGGCATGGCTAGAATTGTTGCAATACCAATGTAAAAACGTAGGTAATTTACTATCTTTGTAAGCTGGACTCCATACAGCACTTCAGATTAATTTTTTGTTGTAACACACTCTTTTTTAGTATTTTAGTATCACATACAATAAGGTTGCTTTCATTAAAACCCGTAACATTACTTTATTTTTAGTGTTACTTGTTTTACTCAAGAAGATTTTTTTCCTTATTTTTTTATGTAGCTCATAATCTTATTAACATAAACTGAATTTGATAAATACTAAATATTTACATCATCAAGAGCCCTAAGGTCAAAAATACATATTTTCTTTTACCTGATTGTTATTTTATATACACTTCGCAGGGTTTTTTTTTATAAAAATATGAAATGGTTTCACTTGTACGTTCAATCAATGAAACGATTCCACTAAAAATCAACTTATTTTATAATCTTTTAAAAAATTCCACAAATAACGAATACTCATTATCACAAATGCCGTTTCTAGGAATTTGATTATTTAAAACTGTTTAGCTGATATGTATATGTTAAGAATTACTAATCAATTTAAAACTTTGTAAGATGGTAGCGCTAAAATCGTTAATTCACTTATTATTCACTAGATCGTTATGCCTCTATGATCGCTTGACCAGCTGGGTTTTGCCATCAGTTGAATATTCTTTTCTCATTATTACATTATACAGTAATTTTCATTCTTAGTTAGTAATTCAAAGGTGAACATACAAAAAATCAAATCTCGTAAGTATATTCATAATTAACTTAATGCATTAACTCTATCATCACTCAGTATTGTGTATTTTAATTCAAATCCATAAAATGGTTACAGTTTACTTATAAACCAACAAATTATTTATTTAATCGTACATCAACTAAATTTATTACTTCTAGTACATCAACTAACTGTGTTTTGTTTTTCTTTATACACGATTTTTTTCTTTACTTTTTCAAACAAATTAAAGAATATACTATTTGTTTCTTAAATAAAGTAATTTGGAAAATTATTATTTTTTGTAATACTAAAATAAATATATTAAAAAATAATAACTTTTCTAAAAACTTCATTCTGTCTTTATTTAGAATATCGACGTTTTGAATAGGTGACCAAATTAAAATAATTAAGAACAACGTATTAACTTATAAAGTGAATTGATAGTGTAATTGTGTTGGTTAAAACCCATACAGTTTTTAACAAATTTCAGAATAGTTTTAGAAAAAAAATTATAAACTAAGAGAGTTATTTTCCAGTTTTTTGAAAATATTTTAAATACCGTAGATAACAAAAAGATTTCATTTTCAATATTTTTTGCGGATGTAGGATTTGATTTATTTTCACAATTTTACAGATAAAAATCTTAGTAGCTATGAAATTAGAGAAACTCTTATAATTGGTTGTCATACCGGACCAACTGTAAACAAATAGTAGAAATTTCATCTTTAGATAAGAATGCACAACCAAAATTTACCCGGAGTGCCTCAGGGAATTGTTTTCGGTAGCTTGCTTTTTTAATTTTTTTATTAATCACCAACCTCAAAATGTTTAGCCATTCATTGCAACAGTTTTCACAGACGTCACAACAGTATCTATATCTGAAGATAATTACTTTAAAAATGAATACTTTTATAAGTAAAAATATTTATTAAACACTTATGAAATATTTTATTGAGACTTATCGATTATTTTTCAACGTATTAGATAACTCGTAGATTATTTATTAACTGCAATCGAGTTCCTAATAATATTTATGAAATGAATGATAGACTAAGGACACGCTGTTACTTTGTCACTCGAGGTCAGTATTGTTATTATATTATTATTAATAGTTTATTAATAATTATGATATATTAATTATTGTTATTTTGTAATGTTTTTTATAAACCTCCAATAAAATTTGTAGCCCTACTTGCAGTAGACCAAACCGTGTCATTACCTGAATTATTTAAAAGGAATCGAAAATAGTACAATAGGAGTTCAAAAAATTATCCACCAGATGGATTATAACCATTAATTTTAAACATACATAAAACTGTGGCGTTGAGCTTCCCAGGTATATGGAAAATTGCTCATCGCATGAATAGAATTCCCATTAATGATATCGATAGTATTCTACTGCCCACAAAAAGGAACTTTTGGTTGTTTTTTTAGATGGCAAGTTTTTGGGTTTTATCAAATTGATTTCGTTCGCAACAAAACTAAGTGGTACTTTTTTCTTCTGAAGCGCCTTAATAAAACGCTAATATTATCTTCATATTTAATGTTTATTATGACAATATATATATATACTCTCATATAAAGAACAAGCCTGAGATAAAGAAACCTCATATAAAGCTGATATAAAGCCTCATATAAAGAACCTGGACCCTCAGGGCCCAGGCGAACTCCGGAGCCAGCTCAGGGACTCCTCGGGGCCTCTCGGAGCTTACCCCAGGGCCACAGAGCTCGCTTCGCTCACCATTCCCGTGTTGCAGAGGGACGGCGCCTTGGACACCTGCAGAACTAGCTTTGTTCGCCATTCCCGTCTACTCAGAGAGCAGCGCCCCCTGGAACCTCGTACTGTTCGTTATCTTCATGATTGTCAGAATAATACTGATAAATAACAAAATATTCAGGATTTATAGAAACCTGAAAAAGAAACTATATCACAAAAGACAAAATAATAGTAGCTATGGTAACTAAAGTACACACACACACATTTCACGAAGAAAAATTCATAACTTATTCTTTGCCATAGAAGCAGAAATATAATAATGAAGTGAAAGGATTAATCTCTTTTTCCTTAATGAATATCTTTGTTACAACTTCACTTTTCTTGAAGGTAAAAAAATAATGAATATTTTTAATATTTTAACCTTAAAGGAAGCTAGGGGCCTCGGTCTGTGGCTAAAAACCTTCCATGATAACATATGAATATAAACTGAAAATGTTAAAGCAATCTATCGGTTGGTTCTTCAAGATTTTTCGAGATGAAATATATCTAAAAACCTTTTCAGTTATAGTCATAGCCCATAAGATTTTAAAACTCAATATTTGTAATCGCTTATAACTAGCTATTATATTTGTATATACTGTATAAATTCTGTTAATTTATAAATTATACTCTAATATAGTCTGTATTCGGTTAAATTATTTAAAAGGTCAAGTTACATGCATACTGACATGTTATAATAATACGATATAATTACAGCAGTATTCCTTCAGGATATTTATTTATCCTTTCCATGGTAACGTTTTTAAATAACATTGTACAAACCTGTCCAATAATTACTGTATTTAATGGCGTTTAATTAAACAGAATTGTGTATACTGTAATAAAATAGATTTACTGAAATAATATTCGTAGGCTTAATTAGGCATGTATCCTTCTAGATAAACTTATATTTCGTATGCAAATGGTTGTAAATTTGATTAAGTAAACTTTCCTATCTTCTTCATGGTAATAACCATTAAAATTTACGTAAGAATGTGTGTAATATATAATTTTAAACGCGTAAACTTTGGTATGTACATTTTAATGATCAGCATATTAATACGATATAAAATTTATCTTATAATATTATCTTTCATTAAAATGTTTTGCAGTTTATACTAACATAACAATACGGAAAAAGTTTCACTCGAAAGTGGTAAAATTCATTTTATTTTCTACTCCAAAATTTAGAATAAATTTCACCCACCCCCGCATTAAATTATTTAGAAGAAATATGTAAAAACTCAGTTAACTCTAAAGGTACTTTCACCCATGCAAATATTAGTAACTATTCGTACATCGTAACAGACCTAATTTTTGTTTTCATTTAGATTTAAATTATCTTTTTGTTTTAAAACTCATTTTAAATGTTTGATTACCGTGTTTGTTTAGCTTCACGTTCAACTTACGTTATGGTTATTAATTCATCATGTGAACGATTCCGCATGCTAGTTATTATTAAAAGGCGACCCGATAAACGAGCGTTTTATAAACATGGATTTATCCCTATAATATTAGGTTATGTTCGTTTACATTCGGTAACCATGTATTCTTCTATCTACAACATTTACGTATTATGATAATTTTACTGCTGCAAAAAGATCGGTTTTATGCTACTTCAAAACAAATAGCAATTATACTGAGGCACCGCGGAATCTAAATTCATATGAAAATACAGACACCGTAAAAATATAATTTTACAAAATCCTCTAGTAACCTTCGTCTTCATTCACTTTAACTCCTGTTTTAAATCACCAGTATTCGGATAATTCTTCGTAAGGATTTACACATTCATCAATATTAAATCAAGTAACCCATTCGTTAAATGATCTAGATCCTTTTAATTGTATGACTTTCTACCGCTATCTTTTAAATTTTATAAATGTTAATGAAGACGTTCACGATACTAATAAGTGAAGAACTTTAATATGAATTCGTGAAAAAATTCAACTTCTGATATCTGATAACAAACGATTCTAAATAATACATCAAGAACTAAAGCACAGTACTTTCTTTGGAACGAATAATGACAGTGCTTATACCGTCATGTCAAAGCGATATATCCAAAAAGACTGAAAAACTTTTGTAGAGCGGGAACAATAAAATCAACCGGATGTGAAGTTTTAGTAGGATGCATAATTTAGTGATCACACGACTAGGCGATTAATAAATCCAGTTAAACAATTGTTCCCAGAAGAAATACTTCCAGACTCGACATCTACGAGATCACACCAGGCAGATCTTGGAGCATGTAGGACTGTTTAAAGTGATTCACTTTCCATGAAACACTAAAAAACTCAAGAAAAATTTCATTTTTAACGTTATCACAATGCTATGAATGTGTTACATCTTGCGATATAAAACATAAAAATTTCAGGTTTTTCACAATGTTCCATCTTCAGGATAAAGTTCAAAACTTCGAATATTTTAAGGTGCAGTTAAATTATATTACATAAACTGCTAATTGTAGTAAAATTTCTTAAATCGTCTCTTTTATTGGTTTACCAATTATCATAATAGTTCAGATTACTTCTGTGTTTACATCAAAATAAAATTATAGGTATAGAATGCGATATTTAAGAAAAGACATGTCTACGAAGAATTATTCAACGAACTAATTGAAATTAAAACTCCAATTGGTCGATTTAAATACAATGAGCGATAAAACAAGAAATAAGTCTCTTAATTCTCGGTAGATAAGAAGTATTTTAACTGAGCTACGTAATGTAAATATATTAGGTTATAAGTGTTATTCCATTAAGTTTAACAAGGAAAGGGAAAAGTTTATGTCAAGAAAAAATTAATTTCCATCCGTTAGAGAATAATATACTTGCTTTTCCAAAGCGAAAATATTGTACTTCCCAATATAACGTCTGTACTCCATTCCGCTCTTATACGTGATGGTACTTTTTAACAGAAGGTGATTCACAAATGTTAATAAAAATTTTTCTTTCCTTCTTTCCTTTAAAATTTATTTCTAAAATCGTTATAACTTAAAAGTTATGAAAGTACAAGTACATTAAGAAAAAATTCTAACCATTACTCTTAATCGAAACAGAATTTTTAAAACATACAATTTTGTAATGTTTATGGAAAATTTACACGTATAACTTGTCCATAAATATAATAAAATTTATTTTATACAACATTTTAACGAAGTTATGTTTGTCGAAATTTTACTACGAAAAGAATAGAAAAAAAATTAAGTAATTTCCCTGCATCATTTACCGTAATCCTACAATTTGTTTAATAAAGAATTTTTAACGAAACAGAAAATAACATTTATGTAAATTACACTAATTTTGTTTAATCAAGTGGTTTGTAAGAATAATTACTTAGACACTAGCTTTGTCTTCATTGGTGATATAACAGATAGACAAAAAAAAAACTTAAGTGTGATATCATTTCTTGAATTGCTTTTCTGCGTACATTACAAATATGAAAATACAATTTTTCTATCACCCTTAGTTTTAAATAAATTAATCTTCAAAAAAAGTTAGGGAAAATATAGTTAAAATCTGTAAAATTTATAATTTTGTATAGCCATACCTGTGTTAGAATGATTTCGCTAATGCTTTTCTTTTATAAATAGCCTCAGGCAAATCCCGATTTAATCTGCAACAGTAATCTGCTAGCATGTTAGTATTCCATTTCCCTTCTTAGCAGCTTTCCATCACCGAAATGCCTCGGTGGAAACGTTGAGCGAGTGGATGAGGCAATTCGAGAAAATCGCCGGTTCATAATTTCTGTATTGAATGATTCGTTTCCTGAAATTTTGAGGTCAGCTCTCTACACCGTTGTGAGTGAGAGACTTAAGTACCGCAAACTGTATGCGATATGGGTTCCCAAGATGCTGTCCGACTATCACAAAACAATGAGAATGGACGCCTCCCTAACGTTTCTCCAACGCTACCACAATGACGGTGAAGATTTTTTGAACAAAATTGTCACAGAGGACGAGACATGGATCCATTTCGAAACTGAAGAAACAAAAGAACAATCCAAACAGCGGATGCATTCTCATTCTCCCAGTAAACCAAAGAAGTTCAAGCGAACCTTCCCCAACAGAAAGTGTTTAGCTACTGTGTTCTGGGACCGGAATGGACTTCTCTTGGTGGTATTCATGAAACGTGGCACGACCATCACTACAGCCTCATACTGCGTGACTCTTCAACGTCTACGAAGAGCAATTCAGAATAAGCGAAGAGGAATGTTGTCATCAGGCATTGTCTTTCTCCATGACAATGCTCGGCCGTACACTGCAGCTGTAACAAAGAAGCTCCTCCAGCGTTTTCGTTGGGAAGTGTTTAATCACCCACCATACAGCCCGGACTTGGCTCCATCATTTAAAAAATGCATTTTTAAAAAATCAAAATGAAAATCTGAAGCAAGATCAACGGTTACACTATTTAAATTTTATGAGAGCAAATAACAAAACTAAAATGCATTATGAAAAACAGCTCACTGCGTTTAAGAAAGAAATTACAATAGCTTTTGCAAAGCAAGATTTTCTGGATACCAAGTATGAATGTGAATTAAAAAACCGGTTAGAAAAGCTAAAAGAAGATTATACAGCAATTTATAATAAACATAAAAAATGTCTGGAAAATAAATGTGAAGAAGCTAACTTTAAAGAAAGATACTTAAGCCATTCAAAGAGGTGTGATCTGATTGTAGGTGAAGATGAAGCTCTTATAGGAAATCGACAGTTAAATCTTGATGAAGATACTAATACGTTTGAAAAGCAGAAAAAGAATGATGAAGATAAAATGCTATCGATAAGTAACAAAATTCTAAGTTGTGAATATGAGTTTCAAAAATTGAACGATAATTTTCAAAATAGAGATATTTTTGGTATCGAGATATCATGGGAGCCAAAGCCAGACATCGTTTAATACATAATTTAAATTAAAGTGGGGAATTTGTACTACTACAATCAAAAAATATGTTTATTTACGTTGTATTATTATAATTTCTTGATCATGATTATTAAATAATTGTTGATATTTAAATGTAATGTCTTTTATTTTCGAGTATTACTTTAAGATTTTAATTGCTATAAGAAAATAGTTTTTATTCAACATCCTTTGATAATTATTTATTTACAGTTTTACTTGATCATATAAACATAAAAAAATAGAAATAAAAAAATTGCTACCTGCAATATATCAAGTATAAATTAAAAAATTTCTTTAAAAATGTTTACAAAAACTAAAAAAAACGACTTAAAAGATAGCAAAAAAGCAGTGTGAGTAACAAAAATTCCGTTTATTATAAACAATTACACAAAACTGAATTCCTCCGACAAATCCCTCCCTCTTAGGCTCAGCGCCAAAAGCAAATACAAGTTAAATAATCAATTAAAAAAATTCATTAATTAAATACAATCTAAAATATCAATAACTTCAGTATACAAAGAGAAATAATTACTTAATTATTGTTACTTAGGATAAACTAAATTCCGTTGACAACTTTATACTTTCTGCTCAACAACATAAGTAAGATCATTAGGCCTTATGAATAACAGTGAAAAATAAAAAGTAGACGAAAATCTAAGTTACTCTATCAAATTTCAATTATTCTGATTAATTTGTTCGTTTAATTTTTCGTAGCAACTTTTGTGCAATACTATTTACCCTACTGTTATTTACAGGTATTACACAAAGAAATGGAAATTATTGTTAACAGTAAGTTGTGTAATCGTTATTCTTTTCCAATAATTGATTTTTGTTTTTCGATGTTATCCAATATTAAAATTATTTCTATTTCGGTTTACAATTTATAACACTGTTTTTTCTGCCAATTTTCGGTTTGTTTTTTTTAATTTTAATAAAAATGAAATTCTTAAAACTCTTCATGTTTAGTTTACATTATTTAAATAAATTTTCTCATGATTCATTCTCTACAAGATTTTTTTTCTGTTAATTTAACGAATTGTAATTTAACGTAAAAAATTGTCTTTTGCAACACCAGCATTTAGGGATAATTTTCTCAAAAATTATTAAGTATTTTAGAACGTGATTTATTCATTTTGAGTCCAAAATCGTATGACATCATCAAATTTATCCCTTAATTTAAGTTACAAGAATTTCAATATGGCTTCATTTTACTACTGGAACAGAAATAGCTTGCGAAAGATTTCAAAAGTGAAGCGTAACATGTTTAGAAAAAAATCTTTCCTTGATTTTTATTTTTAGAACATTTGAAATTCGTTAAAATTCTTCCTGATACATTCTGTAAATGAGTATTGCTGCTGTAAAAATAATTATTGAGGTTTTTGGATTTTTGGGCTTTGTGGAATTAAAAACGAAAACATCACTAAAAATTTTGATAAAAATTATGTGATGTATATACTTGCGCACGCATATGTGTGTATGTGTATTTATGTAGTATATGCGTTACCCGTAAACTTGCTTTATATCCCAGCACCAGAATATCAAAAAAGTCGAAAGTTTGTATTATGATATTAAATTTTGGAGCTGCCATCTTAAGGGGGTGAGAAAATAATTTCGGATTGAGTTCGTTTCGTGTAAATGCAAAGGAGAGAGGTGAAAAGCTTTTTCTGTCGCATTTTGATTTCTATTTAAGACATTTCACAAATTTACACATTTTCTCGCAAGAAAAACCTCCAAATGCAGCTTTACGGAAAACTAATGCAAAAAAAAATATTTCTAAGCTAATCCTTTAAATACTGATCGCTATGGCGGAGTGATAGATTTTCGGCCTTTCATAGGAGGGTCCCGAGTGAATCTCGATCAGGCATAGCATTTTACATACGATAAAATTATCATTTCCCAATTCCCACATATAAGCTTCAAAATCTTCTATGGTGAATTAATAATACTGATAGACATAGAAAAAAAGTTTAATGTTACTCTAAGTGTGATGCTATTTCTTGAATTGTTTTTTTGCGTACATTACAGATCTGTAAATACAGTTCAAATAAATTACGCTTTAAAAAAAATTAAGGGAAAATATAATTAAAATCTGTAAAATTTATAATCTTGCATGGTCATATCTGTGTTAGAATGATTTCGCTGATGCTTTTCTTTTATAAGTAGCCTCAGGCACATCCCGAATTAATGTCTAACATAAATCGGCTAGGATGTTAGTTTTCCATTTCTCTTTATAGCGGCTTTCCATCACCGAAATGTCTTGGTGGAAACGTTCACCGTGTTCGTCACTTACTTCTCCGAGGTTGTACGGGAAAAAATCCGGAAGTGAGTGGAACAAAAATATTTTCAAAGAAATATTACATCCTATTTCTGTATGAACTAAGAATTTGATTAACAATATCGTGGTTGGATTTTTGTTTGCCGAGAAAATTTTTGCAAATGTTTTTAAATGAAGCCCAAGCTGCACTTTCTACATTATTTAACAATGAGTTAAATACGTCATCTTTGAGCTACTCTCTTATTTGAGGACCACCAAATATTACTTCTTTAATTTTTCCTTCACTTACATTCAAAATTTCTGCCTGATATACAAAAATCCGGGACTATCCTTCTTCATTACTTTTACAAAATATTTCATTAGTCTTAGCTTGATATGCAGATGGGGTAAAAACTTTTTTGGGTTCAACTAAGGGCTCATGAATAATATTTTTCCCATTTCGAGTTACGTTGTCTCGTTTCTTCCACTCTTTAGTAACATAATGTCTATCCCTAGCTCGGATGTCCCATTCGCAAAAAAAAAACACATGTACTTAGTATAGTCTAACAGCATGCCTAACAAAAAGCTATAACTTTTTTTAATAGCCACATATGTTCAAGCTTTGTATTTTATAATCTATATTTTCAAGAACGTCTTTCATCAGATCTATGTATCTTTCAAATTAATACCATAAGCAATTGGTATGAAAGAATATTTGTTACCGTTTTGTAGTTGAACCACTTTTAAACTATACTTGGACTAATCTATGAAAAGGCGCCAGTCCTCAGGTTTATGAACTTGTCCTAAGTGCGAAATAAGCTCATCAGTATTTGTAAAATAAAGTAAATTATTTTCATCAATAAAGACCTGAGAACGTTCTTTTTTCGGATTCAAAAGCCCGAAATATTTGTATTATTTTGAAGTAAATTCTAACTTTGCAGTCTTGATCCTAACAGTTCAGCTTGATTTTTGATAAATTTAAATCCCTAACCGAGTCATTTAATTCACCTTGTGATAAAAGATGTGGCTTATCGAAAGATAATTCAAACTCAAAATCATTGTTGTCTTCTTCAGTACTGCCTGATTCTTCATCGCTGCTTTCGAAACATACTTTCACAGGGGGCTCAGGAATTAGAATAATTTCACTGTGAGGTTCATATATATTATCTATAGCTTACAACTTATGGTAACAAAGTTAAAGAATAAAAAATGAGCTAACAAGATACAACACAGGTTCATAAAATGCTAACTATACGTTGAAAAATTTTTTAAAAATTGTTTGATAAATTGAAACATTCTTCAAAAATGGTGGCTGACTTCATATCCGTTTTCAGCATCAAAAAACAGATTAAAATCATGCATCACATGTTGGAAAATAATAATTATGTTTATCAGTGTAATTACAAACTGATCTATTACAAATCTTTTCTACTTCATTCAACCTGCTTCTTTCATCTATCCAACAGAATTATATTTTTTCTAGCAAATTGCAGTATTTAATAAAACAAGAGACAGATATCAAAAATTAAAAAATACGACAGCAAAAAAAATCATTGCTGACAAACATTGCTCTTTGATATAGCATAATATTGGATAACTAAAGAGCGTGCGGGTGATAATTTTGTATTTAGTATTTGTATAGAGTAATTTCTTTTTTAATTTTTTAAAGTAAAAAAAGCTAATTTGGAACATACATACATCCTAAATACATTCCTTTATGAGCAGTCAGGTCATAAATTTATTAGAGTATTAACCACAGTGAATATTTTTAAAAGTAAATTAAAAATGTTTTAATTTTTCAAATGTCTAAATTTATTGTACTAATAAAAACAGCTGTTTTTAATTTTTTTTTTAAATTCATAAGATTTTTTGTTAAGTTTATTATTATTAATGAAAGGTGATTATTTTTGTTTCACAGAATTTATTAAATCAATTTTCTCAGAATAAAACTTTCTGCAGGTTTTTATAGTAATATTTATGCTTATCAGTAATTTCACAAAATTATTGTACTTCCAACCTAAAAAATGTTTTTCGTTACCGAATTTTTCTGTTTTATTTTGGATATTATAAAAACTACGGGAAATACAGTTGTGGAACCTGTTTTACTAAATTTTTAGGTCAAAAAACACAAGAAACTATGAAGTTTATACCCAATATAATGAAATTTCACCGGGGAAACTAAAATCAGCGCGAAATTTTTCGCTAGCCAAATTCAATAACAAAGCGTTTTCCGACAAATGTTTGTATGAACGTTTTTCCTTATTTTAAGCTTTAGAATCCGTTTCCAGATTATTTCCTTCTTTTGAATCACTTGTGTGTGTGTATATATATATATATATATATATATATATATGAATATACATATTTATAGAGCCTATGACACTCACGGTAATATAAGAATCCCATCGCGAAGTCATACATCTAAACCGGTTCAGTTGTTGAGCTGCTGAGATGGAACAAATACAAACATGCATACACCCTACAAACGTTACACTCCTTTTTGGGGAGTCGTATAAAAAAGACTTAGAATAATTTTTTTTTTGGGTACAATTTCACCCCCATTGTTTAATAATAATATTGCTATTATTTTAAAAATTGGACAGTATAAAAAGCAAAATTGAGAAAGTAAAACACTTTGGGACTCATTTGACCACCCTTTTCCACAAACTACCTCATATAACAGATACAATTTGTAATAACAGACTAGGTTTAATAACTTTTTTTTGTAATAACAGGCTATTTATAATAATAGGCACAATTTGAAATAAAAATAGTATCACAAATTATAAAACATTAACTTTTTTTTTTAAATTCTTAAGTCCTATCGCATAGTACTTTTTTTTTTAAATCGACTACATTAACAACCGATAGAGCTGAGTTTTTAATTCTGAAAATTAAAGTTTAGAAACTCATATTTCAAGTATAAATCTTATTTAATTCTCTTATTTTTTGTGGTTTAAAATTTATTTATTTCAACAAAATTAGCGCAATGTGATTCACTAATTTTGAACCCCCCGGTATAAAAATTAAAGTGTACTAAAAAAAAAAAATATGTAAATCGTGAAGCCATCTTGTCTCCCGGGGTTGAAAACCAGACCAAAGCTGAAATATATATACCAAAATTTCAGCCTTTATGATGAACGCGTTTTCGAAATATTAGGCAAAACCTGTTTAGAAATAATACTGAATACTCTTCCCACTCTGAAAATCGACTGACTTAAAATTTTGGAATTTTAAATAACTAATTAAATACATTGTACTAAAGTTCAGTTTTCTACGGCCACTATATAAAAATTCAAAATGAGTGAAACTGTACCGCCTCCTTTCTTGGTTTTGTTCAAAATTTCATGTCATGAATATGCCATGATATATATCTATTCCATATATAGATATTTTTTGAAGAATTGCTTAAGACATTACAGAGATTTTTATTACAATACAAGCCAAAATAAGTGGCTATGCACGTAGATACATTTTCAGGAAATTTATGTAATATTATTGTAGGTTTTGGAAGGAGGAGTTCTTAAAACGTCAATGTTTGCAAACACCTGAAAATTTTGATTTATCACTATATTTCCCGTTTATAGCTAAGCAGCAGCATCAGTAGAGCTATAGCCAATAAATTGAAAAATAATAATAAACATTATAATTAATGAAAGAAATAAAATAATTCAGTTAGTAAAATATAGACTGTGCCAAATTGATTCGGTAAAGAAGATTATATTTATAAACTAACGTAATTAAGCTATTTTTAAAACCCATAAATTCTTTGAATGAAAAAACATTCTATTAATGCTAGGTGTGTATATGTTGATAAAAGCATTTGAGAGAATCCAGGTGTTTCATACGTACATCATATTTACATATAAATTTATCAGAAAGAAGGATAAAAAATAGCACAAACTTAAAGGATAAAATCCGTTGACAGTATGTGAATAAAAAAAAATTATAATAATAAATGAGCGAGTGTATTATGGTTTAATCCGAGCTGTCTCTAAAATAATGTTCTCTTTTCATAAGCGTCATTCGTAAATTATATTTTTTACGCAAGAATTATAACATGATATTCGGGTTTTAACTAATAATGCACGCTTTACTTAATGAAAAAAAAAAGAAGAGTAATGAATCAAATTTTATCTCTCATTTACAATTCTCAAGTAAATATTTCTTTTCTTGTATAATGAAACAAAATTTTTGCCTTATAAGATGAAATAACGTTTTATATTCAGAAAAAAGTTTATTAAAAAAAGGCATATATATTCTCATTTATTGTCATTTTTAATAAAGATCTAGCTTTATTACTAAGCTCAATTAAAAGTACCTAAGTTTATAATAATTTATATATATGAGCAACCCCGTCGCGGCTTCGCCCGCGCTATCTGCGTTTCCTGTCGCGGTCAACGAATGTTTAGCTATTCAGGGCGAGCGAAGCGAGCCCTTACCGTCCAGCCAGTGGGTCCTGCCCCCCTTGACCTGCTAATGTTCATTAAACTTATGTTTAAAAATTAAAGTCTGTTTTATTTCAACTGTATAATAATTCAACTATCAGTGTATTGTAATTTTTTCAGAGCAACAGTTTGGTCAATACAGGACCTGCAACTCTGAGCGACCTGAAGAATGTGGGTTTAAAAACAGTCGGACGCAATCTTAAAAATATCAGTTATAGCTGGTTACCCGTCCTTCGTAAGACAAAAATATATTTTGCCCGGTTCTTAGCGTTTCCCAACAAACACCACTAGAAGGAGAAAGTACTTCGTTTTTCATTTTTTTTAAATGTTTTTTAATCAATTAAACCGGTGGCAAGTGCAGCAAGTCGCGTTGGAAATATAGTAATAGTGGCAGTGTCTGTTTTGGTTGAGCCGCCGTGCCGTACACCGTCGCATCCCTTAACAGAACGGAATTCAAAAAACCCAAAAATGACTTTAGTCATTTACCTGACGAGTATCTGCATGCCCAAATCTAGTGAATATCTCGTATACTATAGTCGGAAATGGGAAATTTTCCGTGATTTTTCAAACTTTTTTACCATTCTTTCCCCTTTCAAGGTCGAATTTCAAAAAAATCTAAATTTCTTTTTGATATTTAGTTGAAGATTACGCCCACCAAAAATCAAGATGATATTTATCTACATTTTTTACCGAGAAATTAGAGAAAAAAATGGTATAAATTGCTCCATTTTAACTGTTTTAAACAGTTAACTAACTTGCCAAGGAAAGTTAATATATGCTTTTCACAGATCAGATACAAGAATAGACTCTTCCAAAACGTAATCTTTCAGCATCGATAAAAGTGTATCCGGTGATTGATCCTTCACGGGCACCATTTAAACAACAATTAGTACCGACTTCCACTCCTACAAATACCCACTGCTGCTGTACAACACGACGAACGTTATATTTTTGACGCACTAATAAAGTCTCATCGATTTCAAATTGAATCTCAAATGAATTTTTAATGGATGTCTCAGAAAATGCTGCTCACAAATATTCCGACAAAATTTGTTTCAGTGGAGTAGTGAATTTTCAGTGAAAATTTGTTTTCACTGAAAATAGCTATCTAGTGAATTTTCAGTGACCAGTTGAGACTGTCAATTTTTTTTATCAACCTCATTAGCCTCAAAAAAAGTAAATAGAACAATCTAAGAAAAGGACATTTTGATTCTTCAAAAAATTTGTCCATCTAAATACATTTTTTACGGCACTTTGAATCAGAAGAACGCAAATACAAACCACCAGGAGAGTTGCGTTTCAACAAACGATTGGTTTTTACATGTTTCAACTTTGCATGTCCACTTCTTAAAAAATAAACCACGGTTTTATCACCATTCTACAAAGTCTGATCATCTTTGGAACTTTCATGCAGATCCCGTAAACGAAACTGTTTAAATTTTCTATGTTGAGTACGGTTTACCTTTCTCATATGTTGACACGTTTCGGAACCACTGCATTCTCAAAACTTATATATCATGAAAAAATACAAATGTTTAGAATATTTTAGGTACGTGGATAACACACTATTAGTAATTAATAAAGAAATAAATAATAATAAAGAAAAGATTTTGGAAAAATGAACAAATTCAACCATAACATTAAATATACAATGGAAAAAAAAGAAAGGCGAAACTATCATTTTTTTAGACCTAACAATAAAAATAAAAAATAAATATTGAAATATACAGAAAAAAAATATGTACAGACAACATCATAGATTACGATTCAAATCGCCCCATGGAGCATAAATTAGCGGCTTTTAGATACATGATAGACTATGTAAATTACCATTAAAGAAACGAGCATATAAAAAATAGATAAACGTTATTTAAAAGAAAAACAGAAAACTAACATGTATAAAAAAAAATTAATAATTCATAAAAATGAATAAAAATAGAAATTAAGTGAAATTAAAACAACAAAGATAAAGAAACCTTTAATTGGAGTAAATTAACATTTATTGCGAAAACGTTTACCCAATTAAACAATTATTCTTAACTATAATATAAAAATGGCTTTGAATAGAAATAATACACTAAAAAAATATTTCTAATAGTAACATAGGAGAAAAAGACATACACAACATTAACGGTATAAACATAATAAAATGTAAATGCATTGCAAAATACATTGGACAAACGTGAAGAAAATTAAAATTAAGATATAACGAACACATGAGAAAAATCAAAAACAAGATTCTAATTATGCAATGAAATTATTAAAAGAAGGACATACCCCCATGAAAATGGAATAATCAGTGAAATTAATTCACAAATGAGTTAAAGGAAGAAGAACCAATATTTTAGAAAACTTAGAAATCTTTAAATTAAAAAGTAACAATAAAGCGATCATAAATGTACAGGTCAACAATTAAGCAATTCAAGAACCTTAATTTATTGAGAACAGGAAATAAATACGTAAAATGAAAAGATAAGTACAACCATTATTAACAAATAAACAAGAAGACCAGATAAGGTATGATATCAAATATAGGGCGGGGTGTCAACTAAACGCCAAATAAATATTAACGGATTTAATAGTACCAGTACAATAAGTTTTGACGATGGAGTGGTTCTGAAACGCGTCAAAAAGTATAAAAGAATGAAGCTAAGAAAAATAAACAGTACTCAACATAGAAACTATAGTGATCTTGGCAGAAAAGGTAATAGTAATTATTATTTTACTAACAACAATTTAATTTAAATTCGTTTAAAAAAATTAATCATTAATAACTGTACTAATTTTTCAACAAAACTGACCCAGAAAGTATGACTAATAAGAAAATAAAGAACATATATAGAAATTAGGCCAAAGGACAGAGCACAAAAATAGGTAAGAAGTGTACAATTACGTACATTACAAATAAACGCAAAAATAAATAAGTAGTCAGGGGAGTACTGTCATACTGTAACGTTTACATCACTGTTTACGGATCAGAAAAAAGATTAAGTGTACTCATCTAAACAAGTTCCAAAATTTATAAAACATGCAATTCAGCATTATTAAATATAATAAAAGCATGTATCGAGAGAAATACCTTTAAATTAATTATAAGTAGAAATTTCTAGCAGTATATATGTATATATATATATATATATATATATATATATATATATATATATATATATATATATATATATATATATATATATATGTATATATATATATATATATATATATATTGATTTTCAGATGTATAGATATTTATTTCTAAAAGGTATATTTTCATTCAGTCAATACAACATTATAACATTTTATCGTGATAATGAATAATTTAAACATTTTTAAACTACACAATTATTTTAACAAAATTAAGTACACAATAAAGCCTGTTCCATTGTGTAGTGGTTAGCATAATTTGTTCCTGGTCAGCAGATTTCACGTTGCCTTCCATACAGGGATCTAATTATCATTTTATCTCATCTTTCTCCTCTAAATATATGTAAAACAAATTTCTGAAAAATCTTTATAAATCTCTAAACACCGTAGACGTTGTAATTTTACTAGTATCTCACTTCGAAGGTTTGTATTAATAAACCCAATAATTTTATAATTAAAAAGGCTAAAAAACAAGCAATGCGCATTTTCTATATTAATTAGAATGCATAACCGTTTAGCCACCCGTGGAGATTTTATTTGGTAGACGAAGGACGGAAGAAGATATATCTATCCCTATTGAGCTAATCGCTAATTTTGATTGGAATGCCTCGGCTGTTTGCATATATTTGAATAGTCATTCATACTGGCCGAAAGTATATAACGTGTCGAATGCAGGGACAATTGTTACTTTACTAATCTTCAGGGTATCGTTTTGCGACTCACATGTCGTAGTTCATTGTAGAATAATTTTCATCTGATGTTCATTCACTTACATTATCATTTGACAATAAAAATATGGTATATATTCAGCCCGCCCGTAGGGTCACGTATTCATATCAATCCATCACGAGAGGTGTCTCCACGTCTCGTGGTGGAGGTGCTGCTGAGACACCAATCTTTGCCGCAATTTGGATTCACCCACTGTAGTCTTCAGGTCTGCCCAGTGGAAGAACACGGGAAAAGCGTTTCCTACCGTATAAGGTTTAAACATAAATCAAAATATTTTCAGATAGTGTTTAGTTTTTTAAATTCGTAATAGTATGCAAGTCTTTTAATTAACTTTAATAATTGAAATTTTTTTTCATAAAAAATAATTTCGGTTAATTTGTGGTATACTTTCAAATATCACACTAATCTTTAGACAAGATTACACTTTCAAGATCATATTGTGTTAAGTGATGAGTCAACATTTCATCTTAGTGGAAGAATTAACATTCATAATTTCAGAATCTGGGGGTCAGAAAAAGCCTATGAACTCTTAAATTGTGAAAGAAACTCCCCGATATTAAACTTTTTCTGCGAGATTCTCGGAGGAAAATTATCTATCCCTAAATAGATATTATCGACTGAAAACAATATCGATATTAGTGATTAAATTTTCAAGTAGTCGTACACACAAGTCTCCTATTAACGTTAAGAAAATTGCTTTCAATTCTATTATTGTTTACTTTGTAGAACGATTTTTATCTTAAAAATTAAATTAAATTTCGTTACAAGAAACTATAATAAAATTCTTGAACTCTTTATTATGTTTAATTTATATTTATTAGCGTAATAAATTTGTAAGTAGAAGTACAGAATTTACTTTTAAAGAAAACAACTCTTCCGTAAATATAATTTAAAAATTTATAAGTAATGGTTTAAAAAAATTTGATTGACTTGTCCACGCAATCTAGTTTATCGAGAGTATCATGTATATGATAAACAATCATATTTTATATGATTGTTTATTGCACTAGTATGTACAATGCACATTAAAAAAAGAATTTTCTTAGTAAAATTCACTTTATGCACCAGTAAATTTACTTTTCAAACATTTTATTATAGAAATATTAATTTCTATTAATTAACAGAGAATAAGTTCATATTAATTTAAAGTGAATTACAAAAAGTTTCATTAACCGTTAATAATAATAAGTTTGTAGAACGTATAAACGGTTAAAACATTAATTGCACAGATAAACATAATTTTTGTTACCTAACATGCGATACACGATTTCAATTTGGTTTTGATGCTGAAAACGAAAATGAACTCAAAATCTTTCTATCACCTACCAGTTTTGAAAAATGCTTAAATTTTAATTAAAGGATTTTTTTTTCATTTTTCAACGTATAGTTAGCATTTTAAGCTCCCACATTGTATTTTTTTAGCTCATTTTTTACTGTTTTACTTTGTTAACATAAATTGTAAGCTATAAATAAACAATACCAGACAAAGAATTAAATCATATCATAGTCACATATTATGACATACGTACGGTTTGGCGTGAACCGAATAATCATGTAACCGATTGTTACTTTTGTTTAACGATTGTTTCTGAAATTTCTAAAAAATCTAAACATACTGTAAAATATCCTTCATTGCAATCTGGAATCAGGCCTGTACTTCACAGTGAAATTATTCCACTTACTGAGCCACCTGTGAATGTATGTTTCGAAAGTAGCGATGAATAATCAGGCAGTACTGAAGAGGACAACGTTGATTTTGACTTTGAGTTATCTTCCAATAAGTCACATCTTATATCATATGGTGAATTAAATTATTTGGTTAGCGATTTAAATTTATCAATAATACAAGCTGAACTGTTAGGATCAAGAGTGCAAGGCTGGGATTTACTTTAAAAAAATAGAAAAATTTCGGGCTTTCGAAGACGACAAAAAGAACTTTTCCAGTACTTTACTGATGAAAATAATTTGCTTTATTGCACAAATATTGATGAGCTTATGTTGTACTAAGGACAAGTTCATAAACCTGCGGATTGGCACCTTTTCATAGATTCTTCCAAGTATAGTTTAAAAGTGGTTCTACTACACAACCATAACAAATATCCTTCGATACCAATCGCTTATGGTGTTAATTTGAGAGACATACGATGTGATAAGACGTTCTTGAAAAAATAAATTATAAAAAACATAGCTAGAACATATGTGGTGATTTAAAATTTATAGCTACTTTTTTAGACATGCCGTTAGGCTGTACTAAGTACATGTGTATTCTTTGCGAATGGGACAGCCGAGCTAGGAATAAACATTATGTTATCAAAGAATGGAAGAAACGAGACAACTTAACTCCAAATGGGAAAATATAATTCATGAGCCTTTAGTTGAACCTTAAAAAATATCTTTTTACTCCCTCTCCATATCAAGCTAGGACTAATGAAAAATTCTGTAAAAGCGATGAAGAAGGATAGTCACGGATTTTTGTACATCAGGCTGTAACTGAAAGAAAAATTAATGAAGGAATATTTGTTGGTCCTCAAATATGAGAGTTGGTCAAAGATTATGTATTTAACTCGATAATAATGTAGAAAGTGCAGCTTGGGCTTCATTTAATGATGTTTGCAAACTTTTTCTCGGCAAACAAAAATCCGACAATTACCACGATATTGTTAATCAACTTCTTACTTCATACAGAGCTATGGGATGTAATATGTCTTTGAAAATACATTTCCTCCATTCACATCTGGAATTTTTCTGATCTGACAACCTCGAAGACGTAAGTGACGAAAACGTGAACGTTTCCACCAAGACATTTCGGTAATGGAAAGCCGCTATAAAGGGAAATAGAAAACTAACATACTTATTACATTAATTCGACATTAATTCGGGATCAGCCTGATTCTATTTATAAAAGAAAAGCATCAGGGAAATAATTCTAACACAGGTATGGCCGTGCAAAATGATAAATTTTACAGATTAGTACTATATTTTCCCTTAATTTGTTTTTGAAGCGTAATTTATTTAAAACTAAGGGTGATAGAAAAATTGTATTTAAAGATCTATAATTTACGCATAAAAGCAATTCAAGAAATGGTATCACACTTAGAGAAATATTTTTAAACAATTTTTTTGTCTATCAGTGTTATCTTTCACGAATCTAATTGTAATCTATTCTTACATTTTTTTAAATATAATAAATAATAAGAAAACCATCAAGGAAGAATTGCTTGCGTAGTTAATAGTTTAGGTTAAACTCTCATTTCACACTTTTAAATATTCTACGGAGTTTCCGGGATATATTCGCCGAACATCAGGAACAGATTCAGAACACCAAAATGAGTAAAAAGTTCATATCGACATGTCCTAGTTTGTTTTGTGTTTCCTTCTGGATGCCATTTTGTGATTTTCAACAAAAACGTATTTCTTAGGAACGGGTAAACCTACTTTAATTAAATTTGTCAAATCTAAGATTAGTGTCTTATTGTATTAAATAAAAACTTTTGAAAGCGTCACCTTCAAAAATTTTTAAATGACCAAAGCTTTAATTATTTAATCTCGAATATCGTTGTAATTATTTTTTTAATCAAAGTTTTACTTATACAAAATTTATAAGCATTTTATTTTGAACAAAATGATACCTCATTTGTAAAAATTCGTTGACAAACAGTCGAATTATTGCAGATAGTTTACCCGGCAGTACGCTTATGCACCGTAATAAGGTGATAATTTTTATTCATTCTCTATTATTATTTATTATGAATAAGTTTAATTACATTTAGTGGAGGGAATAAAAATAGGTAAAACATTATGTATGAGCTTCCATTACGGTGCGCAAGCGTACTGCCGGGTTAACTGTCTGCAATAGTCTTGAGATTTTTGAAGGTTACGTTTTCAGTCTTGTAAAATAAGACACTAGACTTAAATTTGCTAAATTTTATTAAAGTAGGTTTATCCGTTCCTGAAAAATAGGTTTTTGTTGAAAAGCAATAAGCGTCGTCAAGAAACAAAACAAAGCAAAATGGGACTTACGTCGATATGAACATTTTTGCTCATCATGGCGTCCTGAATCGGTAACGAAGTTTAGCAAATACGTCCCGAAGCACTCTGTATAGTAACACGCTGCGTACCCCCCTACCGTAAGAATATGACAGTAACAAAGAAATTATTTTTAAAAGGGAATAAATATATCCATAAATATGTACAAACAATTTTTTTTTTAAATGTAGTACATATAAATAAAACCGCGTAATACATATTTTATATCATTATACTGATCCTTACCTCTGACGGTACTTCCACTTGACAGTCTTTCTTATTTTAAAATCCTTTCAGAATTCTAAAAAACTGAAAAAAGATTCATTCAAAGAATGATTCTTTAGTCACAAATTACAATAAGAAACTAAGTACATAATCCATTGTCAATGTTTAAAAAAAGTGTTATTCCGTATTATAACTGGGAATTTATGAATATATTTCCGTCAAAGTAAACTTTAGAATATTATTTGAGATAGAATACGAAAAAATTTACAAAAAAAATGAAAATACTATGAGACGTGTTTGCATATCTTTTTTACTACCGTGAAGCAGTATCAGATATTTTCTTTTGCTACATGAAAACTGAACAAGAAATACCCATTTAGTTGTTAAGAGGGCATATCATTTATAACCATCTATAGAGCTTATGACAAGGCCAAATGGAAATATACTGTAGATATTCAACTGAAACATCGTCTGCTTTTTATCCAAATAAAACCCTACATCCGACAACATAGTAGAATATTTTCCAAAAGATATAACCTGCTTATGATAACTCTACCGTAAAATTTATTCTTATTATTTACTTGATGCAAACAAAAATTCACCATTTCAGTGGTTTTTTTTTTAATCAGTTTTAATAGAGATGAAAAAACCGATAGGCATTAAAATAATTAATTAAAAAAATAGGTAACAAAGTAAAAATCCTTATTTTTTTGTGTTCAAATATTTAAAAGTATTGCTATAAGTGTTTTGACAATTACCTGATTATTTTTTTCGTAATTCTTCCTGTAACCGGTTTTTTTTGTAAAATCACAGAAATGAAAAAACTAGTATTTTTTTTAATACATTTTATATTAAGTATAAAATGCTCTAAGTGACCCCAGGGAAAACGGATATTTACTGCTTTTACAGGTTGATGTATCTAATGAATATTTTATGAAAATTATAATACGTTAAATTATTTCTGATTGCCACAATAATTAATCATCTGAACCATTATTCAGAATTTTAAATTTTGTATATCGCTTTTTATATATTAAATTACTTGTTACAAAACAGTAATATGACCTAAAACTTGATTGACCTAAAATTTTGAATCTAGTATAACTTAATTAATACTGTCATATAAGTAATGTAAAAAGCTTTAAAATCGCGAAAAATGTCCTTCCTTTTTTACTTTTATCCAAAATTTAGTGCTATTCTCATATATGAATTTTTTTTGAGCCATTTTTGAAAAAATCTATGTTCAGGCAATCGGGAAATATTAGTAAAAATAGTGTAATACACGTGTGTACGTACGCATGTATATATATATATATATATATATATATATATATATATATCATATATATATATATATCTTCTAGAAATCTCTATAATGTTTTGTGTAAGAAAGTCTTGATACATCAAAATTTTCAAAAAATCCGATACCTAAAATTTTGGTTGATCGCAGTACTCTCTCTATAAATACAGCGATCGACCAAAATTTTCTGCTACTGTAGCAATAAAGTTATAGCCGGAAAACTAAAAAAAAAAAACACACTAACGATTTTGAAGAAAAACTTGAAGCTTAAAACTATTCAAATGAAAAAACAATATGCAGATCTTAAAAAGTAGACGTAAAACTTCAACCATTAAAATTGATAGTTAATAATAAGAACGAAGTTTATTCAGGAAACTACGGAAATGCAATTTGTAAGATCAAAAGTACTTCAGACAATCTTATATCGATTCAGAAGTAGAATTACATCAACTTTAATTGAAATTACTCCACAAATTATGGAAATAATAGTTTTGTGAACTACCGACTTAGCCAGTGTACCTACTTTTGTCAATTGGAACAACTATAAAGTGCAGCGATCTGGTACTAACTCGTTGATTAATCGGGAAAGAGTTGGCTAAATTGTAAGCTGAGCTTATGATTACTGCGGTTATTAAAAAAAAAAAAAAAACGTTTGATTTTACACAAATGATCGGCAAATAAATCAAGGAGCAAAATTTTAACAACCTGTACCATATTTACAAAAAAATATATATATATATTACGGAAAAAGTAATAAAGAATTAAATAAATCAGCAAATTTAATTTTTTTTTAGTGTTGTAACGCATTAAAAAAAAGTTACATCTTCTTTTGATATAAGAAAAAAAAAAACATATTTACCTAAGTTCTTGCTCCTCTTAACCAAGAAAATCTATAACAAAATAAATAACTTTCAAATTTTTTCCTTTAAAAATTCCAAAGTGACGATAATTTTAAATATTTAAACATTAATAGCTTCGTACATACTATTTTCATCAAATCTTGTTTTATTTAATAAAATATTAAGCGTTTTATTTTTAAAAAAATTACACCTCATTTGTTCATATCGGATACCGGCTAATGAACACGGACATGTAACCGAAATGGTTTAAATTGATGACAAACATTGTCCAGTATAACAATTTTGTGCTTTTTTTACTTATTAAAAGAAAGATAAGAAAGAAATATAAATTATTATTATTATATAAATTCATTTAGTGGAGGAAAGTATTTTTTTTTTTTTTAGAATTGTATGGAAAACGACTTTTAAGGTCATTAACCCTCGTCATATTCTTTAAAAAGAGGATAAAATCACAAATAGAATCGTCAGATGTCAGATATAAAAGTGTACAATAAAATTTTAATATAACTCAAAATTAACCTTTCATGAAACATTTCAACAAAACGCACACATATAAGTAAGTGTTATCACGTAAAGACCCTGAAATATTGTTAAAATATAAAACTAAAACACAGTAAAATAAAATACTGAAAAAGAAGTTGGACAGTAGCATGTATTATTGAGAACTCTATGTTCGGGTGTAAGTGCCTTCACGTAGAGTATTCTCAATCAAACATAAAACATAATGATAATTTTGTTGAATACTTATTAAGGCGTTAGTAATTTTCTGGCATGTAGGTAAGCAAATCCTTTTCTTTTTTGCCATTTTCTAAATTATCAACAATATTATTTTTTAGTCCATATCTCTTTTTGTGGTTTACATATACTGTACTCTCCCAGCAGATGCTGTACCAGTAAGTGATTTATCAAATACACCGTACATTGGGCTTTCTTTGCCGATTAACAAAAATGAATTTTTTATTCCCGTGTGACCGATTCTGAGTCTGGTCGCCAATTATCCCCATCGAGTAAGCTTCTCGTTGCTCTTCCATTTATTTGGAGTAATATTAATTTCATTTAATTTTATATTTAGTTTTCTCCATTCGTTAATCCACATGGTTGCGATAATCAAGATCGTTTAAACGATTTTTAATCTCTACTACTCCAGTGAGAATTATGCTATTCGAATGAAAATATGGTATTCTCATCAATTGTGGTCATTCTGATAGCTTCGCCTGCGCTTTCATTTCCTAAGACACCAGTGTCGTAGGCATTTCTACGAATGAACTTCTCCATTTATGTACGAGTATATAAAGCATCCAACACCATGATAAGTTTTAGAATTATCAGTAAAGATTTTCATATAATTATCTCTGTAGTTATCTATCTCAGGGCATTTTTATTAATAATGTTATTATTATTATTATTATTAGAATGGTATTAAAGATTGTAATCAACAGTAACAGTGTTTCCACATATCATTATATATATATATACACACGAGGTATGTGAGAAAAGTAATGAGACTGACATTTTACATATCAAAGTTTTTATTTTTTTCAATTCAAAGTAGTTCCCTTGGGCAGCTATACACCGGCAGAGTCGTTCTCACTCCTGGTAGCCGCGCTGGAAGGCTTCAACTGGTAGGGCTTTTAACTGGTTGGTCAGTCTTTTGAATGTTTTCCAGAGTTCCAAAATGACGTCCTTTTAAGACACGTTTCAATTTTGGGAAAAGGAAAAAGTCACGAGGACTCAAATCAGGTGAACAAGGGGGGTTGAGGAACCGCAGGAATGCGTTTTGAAGTAAAAAATTCCCTGATGGAAATGACCGTGTGACACGGGGCATTGTCAGAATGAAGCATCTACTTATCTGCAATGTCTGGTCTCACGCGAATCACTCTTTTCCTGAGCTTTTCAAGGACACCTTTTTAAAACACTTGGTTGACAGTTTGTCCTGGAGAAACAAATATGCACGATACCCCTTCTATCAAAAAAGCAAATCAGTACGGTTTTGAGCTTCGATCTGCTCATTCGACATTTTTGCGGTCGAGGAGATGACGGAGTATGCCACTCTTCGGTTTGCCGCTTTATTTCAGGATCTTACTTAAATATCCAGGATTCATCACTTGTGATCACACGATTGAAGAATTCTTGGTCATTGTCAATCCTCTCAAGAAGATCAACGCACACGTTTCTTCGATTATCTTTCTGTTCCATTGTGAGGTTTTTCGGCTCCAATTTCGCACAAACCTCTCGCATGTCCAAATCGTCTGTCAAAATTTGATGTACGGTGAAAGTGTTTAAATTTAACTGGTCACTCATCATTCTTATTGTTAACCGACAGTCTGATCTCACAAGAACCTTCGCACGCTCAACGTTTTCGTCAGATATTGAAGGTGAAGGTCTCCCTGAGCGAGGTTGATGAAGGTCTCCCTGAGCGAGGTTGATCTTCAACGTGTTCTCGGCCTTCCAAAAATGATTTGTGCCAGCGGAAAACTTGTGCTATTGATAAGCAATGTTTCCCTGTTTTACATTTTAACCTGTTTTAACCTGTTTTAACCTGTTTTAACCATTTTATACCTGTTTTAACATTTCAAAGGTCACACTCGCGGATTCCCCAAGTTTAACATAAAACATGATTGCACAACCTTGCTTTAAATTCCGATGCTCCATTTTCGTAACACACAACAAAAATACAACTTCACTGATGGTGCTGACAAAAATAATGTGTTGGCTGAACGAGTTGAAACTCGTACTGAGCATGTGGAAGGGATAAACAAACCGGTCTGGCACAGAACGGTAGACCCAGCGTTGCCAGATCGCACGCAGTGTTACCAATCTCATTACTTTTCTCACACACCTCGTAATATATATATATATATATATATATACATATTTTGAAATCTAAAAAATAAAGAATTTATTAATCAGTATTACTATTTAAACAGGAATTAAAAAATAAACTACTGTGGCTTTATGTTAGATGTTATTGTTTATATTTATATTGTAATATTTTTTAAGAAGAAAAAATAACCAGCTAATTTTTTACTCAAATAAAAAATTAAATGATAAAACTAATAGAAAATAAAAATAATTTTTCACTGATAAACTATAATATTAACAAAAAAAAGCGATTTGATATAGGCAGGTAATTACATAAATAACCTTATTGTATTCCGATAATCATCTTGCCCGTGCAATGTGTAAAAATACAGGTAATGTTTACCGATTAAATGATTTAATTGATTCTCAGCAAGCCCGCGGGACTTGCATGAATATTTACCAACCAACTATATACCGATCTAATTTTAATACTGTTATTAGAAAATGAATTAATGGATGAATATTATAACAGCTGACCTTCATCAAAACTAAGTACGAAATTAAACACCCACATACGTTCGTGATTGGATATATGTAATATTCATACAGCTAATCAGAAGTTAAAATTGTCGTGGTAGTTCACTTTCAAAATATAGTATTTTAAAATACCCTAAATAGTATTATTATTAAAAATGAGTGTCTAATTTTTCTTCTAATTCTATTACATTTCTTGCTTCGTCTAATTTGATTCTATAAGTAATGTAAATTTCCTCAAACTTTATAAAATGGTAAATTGATAAATATCTATATATACGTATGAAATCACCTTGAATAAAACCTTATCATGGCCAACCTGTTGACAGCGCAAGAGGTGTCATAAAATTATAATAAGCACTGTAAATCAAGAGAATTGTTACTTTTCTCTCTTCTCAGAACTATTAACTTCTTCATATTAAATAATGATTGCTAATCTAGCAAAATAAATATGTATAATGTCGATAAACATACTTTTACAATGATCAGTGTAAAGATCATTAGACAACCACGAATGTCGTTCATAGAGATTACGATCGCTTTGAACATAGCTTGGAAGAATAGCGAAATAAAATTCGGATTATGGCATTTCTAAAAAAGTTCAGTATATGTTTTTTTCTATTTTTTTTTTTTTGTATTTAGTTCCTTTTGTCCATACTAAATTACTACTTTACTGCTTCATTGCTTTCCACTGAAATGATAATATTTCATTGTCTACTAAACTCATTCGACCTCCCGATATTTGTATATTTAAGCTACAGTTAGTACGTATAAACGATATTTTTTAAGAAGAAAAAATATCCAGCTAATTTTTTACTCAAATCAAAATATTGGTCAAGACGTAATTAATTGACTTCAGTCAATTAATTTTAGGCTAACTTGAAAATTAAACTGTACACAATTTATCTGTTAATAATGAATAAATTAACATCTTTATCCTATTAAATAAAAATTGTACAGCAATTTAGATTTGTTGATTAATATCTGCCTTGCGAACTTGTCTTAATTTGTAAGATATGTTTCGAAATAGGTTCTCATCATCAGGTGTGATTGCACTAATTCATTATTGTAGATTGTGGTGAACTTAAATTAAAAAAATAGAAAATACATAAATGTATTTATACTAAATACATATATAAAAAACGAAAAAAACACTTAAAACGGGAAATTTTTTGTGGACCCAATATTAAAGGTTGATTTTAGACATCTGATTAATTTTTCTGTAATGTTTAGAATTTTGCCAAAAAAGAAAGTAATTGAATATTTTGTAATAAAGTTTTAATAGCTTATAATTATTATTTTAAAAGTAATGTTGATTTAATTGGATTCATTAAAATTTTTAACGAGCTGCTTAAATAGATAAAGAAATTTATGATTTATGATCATTTATGATATTTATGACTTAAATCTGTCTTTCAACGTCTTTCTTTGAGTGTAAAGGCGGTAGTCAAAGTAAATTAATCGCTGATTAAGCATTCTACCGAAAATCTAATGTGTCTTTTCAAAGGGTGTACTATAAATTTGGGTATACTATTTTTAACTTTATTCTAGCAATCTTTTTTTCTCTCTTTCCTGTTTTGCCTCCGGGAATCACCGTCAGGTGTTACTTCAGAGGATAATATGTATGAGTGTAAGTGAAGTGCAGTCTTGTACAGTCTCAGGTCGACCATGTCTGACCTGACATTAGTGGTTAATTGAAACCCAACCACTAAAGAACACCAACAAAGTAAACAAAAATTGAAAAACCACTATCTACTATTCAAATCCGTTATTACAGTAATCTATAATAACGAAATAGTAAAATCACACCTGATGAGGAAAACTTTATATCAAAACACGTCGTTACACACAAAGAGAGACAGATTTAATTCGTGGTGATTATAATTTTCTTTATCTACTTAAGGAGCTCAGATAATTAAAAAATTTAAAAAATTTTACGAACCCATTTAAATCAATATTACCTTCTAAATTCCCGTCTAGATAGCGCTATAGCAGAGCTATTGCTCTAGAAGAGAAAGTATTGTAATCGGTCTAATTTGGGCATGAGCAGTTTTTACCAGATCTTGACGTTTTGACACCTAAGGAATCCAAAAAACCAGATGGAAATTTTCCGGATGTTAATGTTCGTATGAACGCGCGCGCGCGCGCGCGCGTGTGTGTGTGTTCAGTATTGGGCTCTATATCATCTTTATATCTCCAGAAATACTAGACCGATTCTGACCAAACTTGGTCAGATTACTTCTACATATTGGTTATTGATGTAATTAAATGTTCAACTTATAAGGGCAAGGAGGTGAGGCTATAGAGCAAGGGGACCCTCAGTATCTCGAGATTTCGCCTAATTAAGATCATATTTTTCTTATGCATATTTGTTAATCATTAAAACATAACAATATTTTCAACAACAAAAATTTTGCGAAATAGCATCCCTACAATAAAAATGTTGTTGTAGTCGTCTGCTATGTTGTCGTCAAAATTGAGCGGTAGAGTTAAATAAATGAATAATATTTAGAGTGTAAAAAAATAACTCGGTCTGGCTAGGTCTCGAATTCGATCGCCCGGTTGACTTGGTACCTGGTGCGTTAATCCTCGAGGCTACACCAGTCTGACCGTACAAGCGAAATTTATTTTATGTAAGTTGTAAAACTAGATTAGTTTAGTTAGTGCCGACCATAGCCGCTAGTACCACCACACCCACGCGAATAAAATACGGTATGCGCGCGCGCTTTAGTTAGAAACATTGCAGAATGAAATAAACAAAAAAATATTTTATTTAAATTAAATAAAATAAAATTGTAATTGTTACGTGTGTAAGCCGTCATCAGAAACAACCCTGCAGTCGTAGGACTTTCCCGTCACGCGGCTGTAGCCGCGTGACGGGAAAGTCCTACAACAGGATTCAGTACTACAACGAATTAAGTCCTACAACTGCGTTGTCAGCTTTTTTGAATAATAATTACAATCTATTAAAAGTTTTATTAGAAAATAATCAATTAACTCTTTTTTGTCCAAAGATTAAATTTTTTTAGATAAAATTAAGGGATATCCTAAATGAGTGAAATAATTCAGGTTATCTAATAATTTTTACATGAATCTTTCGTTAATTAATTCTACCGGAAAACTGTGTTTTGATGTAAGTTTTACTTATTCTTTCCGTAATACATATTGAAATTCTCATTTTAATATATTCATCATAACAGAATGAATAAAATTTCATAAACTTAGAGAAACATAATTTTGAAATCATACGTGTAAATGTTTTTACTTAATTTTATTTATGTGTATCATTCGTTTGCATATATATTCAACTCTTTACTAAATGACATTTTAGTTCAGCGAGGGTTGTTTAGTCCATGACAGAATATAACTTATAAAATTTGTGGTGTAAAGTAGTAAAAATATATATATATGAACTTGTATAAAAGAATACCACATCAATAATATTTCATACCTTCATAGTTTCTTTAAAATAGTAAAATGTTACATAAGAACGCAAACTATAACCTATAATATTTTCATAAGTTTTTTATTTGATAAGCATGTAAGAGGGTTGAGTATTTTTTTACAGAGTAACATATGTATATGTTGTATTTGACTGTTTACCAAAAGTTAACTTTTGTTATTGAAAATGTTACATATGAGAATTTAAAATAAATTAATTTTTCGATATTTTTACTAAGACATGACTGTTTTTTTTAAACAAGTAATAAAATTACTTAAAGTCTACTTTGGCTGAATATTATGTGTGATTATAAATAATAAAATGAGAATTAATGAAAATATGAAGTTATTAAAAAGAAGAAAAAATAATTAAAATTTTAATTATAAGCCTATTAATTTCGTTAATTCCTGTAAGATTATTTTATTCTAGCTTCGAGTGGATTTTTGCCCGAAAATCTTATTTATTTCTATGATACTGATGTCGAATAAGTTTAACTTCAACGGGCAAACATTATAAACAAGAGAGACGGTAAGGATAACAAAGATTTTGAATGCTCATATAACTGAAGAGGAAATGTGTTCGCTAAAATGAAGACAAATGTTCAAGACAGAAACGCCTAAAGGGAACAGTTCTATTTGTACACATCACTTTAATAGTTATGACAATGACGTTGAATATTTTCTAATTACTAACTAATGCATTAAACTTGTTAAAGATTTTAAGACGACATGAAAATAAGAATTTAAAGATTAAACATAACATTATAACACGAATCTCTTATGGCTGGGATAAATTATGTCCCGGCACAATTCGTAACTAATGAGTGTAAATTTCTACAGTCTATTTCTACGCGAACAAACAATAATTACCATTTGTAGGCTAACATTAATTTTAGTTCTTAAGATATGAGATTTTTATCAGTGAATAAGGGGATCACTTCATTCCTCACTTTCTCAAGTAAACGAATCATGACATGCTTGTTACTCTTGGAATTAATAATGTGATTTTCGTGAATGAATTATGGCTCATGTTATGTGACCAAAAACCGATAGTTTACGGTACCCTAACAAATATACTTCAAGGTTAAAAAAAAATGAAATAATTTAAATAAAAGGTATTTACGCTTGAATGAAATTATAATTTAATCGAATAAGTTTTTTGTTCGTTGTGATAATTAATTATAATATTGTAAATTATTGTCTAAAAAAGTAAAAGATCTATTGATAAATAATAATTATGCGGAAAATATCATAAATAAAATATTTAAAAATACAATTTATAAACACTACAATAATATATCAGCCAACCACCCTAATAGAAATAATGAGTGAGAATTATGCTGCATTACCATATGTTGCAAATCTGTCTGAAAAAATTAAAAAATTGCTAAAAAAGGATTTCGCAATAGCACATAAAAATTATAACAATCTGAATAGTATATTTTCTAAATTAAAATTGCCGATAGAAAAATATCAACAAGCCAACGTAGTTAACTGCATTCCGTGAAAAGATTATGAAGTTGTGTACATTGGACAAACATCTCAATACCTTAAAAACGGAATAGAAGCCCATAGATTTAGAAAAAAGGAAGTGACAGCGCTTACTAAACATGCAATAGGACATAAACAATTGTTTAATCATAACAGCATCAAAATATTAGACAAACAACAAACAAAATACACATAAAAGGATCACTCCATGATTTACATCAAGAAAAATACAAAAGTCAACAATAGAACGGACATAACCGGACTAAGCAACAAATAAATATTAATTTAATTAAAAAAATATACTGTATTTATATAAAAAATTTAGTTTTAAGGAAAATAATGTTTGTAATTTTTGATAAAATATGTGCATTGTAACGGTTTCAATACACAGGAAATAGCAATATGGTTATATAAAGAGATATATAAGTATCTAAAGATACGATGAGACACGTGTGAGTAGGTGGTGTCTATTACAACAAGGGTGGGGACAAAATATTGTAATCTAGGATGGGTAATCTAAATATCAGAGGTGTGAATGGGTAATCTAGTGTGAATCTAAATATCAGAGGTGTGAATGGGTAATCTAGTGTGAATCTAAATATCAGAGGACAGAGAATTGATGAAAAAAAGAAACAAAATACTTGGGGGTACTTCTGGACAAAAGTTTAAGGTTCAGCAAGCATATTGATATGATTTGTGGGAGAGTTACTCCTGCTGTAAAGGGATTAAGAGGATTATTTCAAAACCACGGCACACCTAAAATGGTTATTCGAAGATTGATAACCGCGGCTATCACTTCGACGGTACTGTATGCGGCTCCCATATGGGGGGCGGCAATGAACATACAGCGAAATAAAAAGAAGTTTAGAAGTGTCCATAGACTGGCATTGCTGCGTGTAGCTGCTAGTTACTGTACGGTATCGTATTACGCGCTGTGCGTAGTGACCGGGGTCCTACACATAGACCTTCAGATAAAAGCCAGAACCCTCAGACACAGCGGTATGTCGAAAGAAGAGATGGAAGGGATTATAGAACAAGAATGGCAAGAAGAGTGGACAGGGTCCAGAGTGGGAGAATGGTCCAGACGCCTAATCCCTAATATTAAAACCTGGAATAACAATAGACTCGGAGATGTCAATTTTTACATGACACAATTACTGACGGGGCACGGCTCTTTCGGCCAGTATCTGTATAGGATCGGGAAGAGAGCCACCCCGCAGTGTATCTATTGTCCAGAGAACGACGATGCCGAACATACGTTGTTCATATGTCCAAGATATTGTTAACAGAGGTCAAATAGTAATTAATGGTCTTACACCAGAAAATCTCATAAACTGGTTGGGGTACAACAATGAGAACTGGGAATGGTTCCGCAGGTTCGCCGGGGAGGTCCTGCGGGCCAAATAGGATGAAGACAGAAGAATGGAGTATAAACAGTAGGGTAGGGCGGACAGTCACTCCATGGAGGGCCTGTACGCCTTGGTGTGCGGGTACCTGAGAAGGGGGTGAACTCCAGGGGAGTTTGAGTTTGGGTTAAAATAAAAGACCAAGTCCCGGTCGGCGGGGTCGTCCCTTCGGGAGCCTAGGCTATTTGTGGGGTCGTCGCTGTCGATTAGAGGCCAAAGGCGTAAAGACCGAGTCCCGGTTCCCTGCTGAGGCGCTGGGGGACGGCATAGCCGGACCTTGGCTCTAAAGCGGGGGATTAGAGGCAGGCAATGTAAAACAAAAGATCCGAGACCGGGGAGGCCAACCTGCCGTGCCGGACGTATAGCCGGCGGGTGGGAGACGCCTCCTTTGAGAGTAAAAGGACACTCTCCCCGACTGAGTATACTTAATTGGATATTCGGTCGGGGAGAGTAGGGAAAAAAAAAAAAAAAAATCTAGGATGGGTAGATCAATTAATTTCTTAGTACGCAAGAGAACTTTCTATGATGAGTTACGAATGTCTATTGTCACCTGAGAAAGCTTAGACAATTCTAAGTGTAACGTAGTGAATTTTATTTATAAGTTTATATAGTTGATTGGTTAACCAAAGAGATTAATAAAGATAATATTTGTAAGTAAAATATGTCTTGTTATTACATTTAATTCTAGCCAATCAAGGGAAAATTAAATTTTATATAAACTTAATCATATATATATATATATATATATATATATATATAACACATTTTAAATAAATTTAAAGGTATCTGAAAAAAAAATTATACTACTCGTATTTTCAAATACTAATGTAAAATTGGCATTCGCACGCTCTATAATTATCCAATATTAAAGAGCACTGTTTTCTTTGGCAGTCGAGTTTTTAATATTTATCTCTTGTTTGATTTTTATTACAATACTGTACTTACTGCACCTGATAAAGTTCAATTTTTTTTTTTTAATTTGGAAGAAATGAAAAAAACTTTACTTTAAAACTTCGAATTTTATGAATTTATCCGGTACCTACGTATTAACGCCACCGCAGCTACAGCCGATATAGAGTTTAACATAGATTTAAAACAGTCTCTTTATCAATTTTAATAAATGGTATTTATTTGTTTTATAAATATAATTTAGTCAAACTTAACCTACGCTCGCATCGCTCGCTAACCTTGACTAATTAATACCGTAATTTTTTGAGTATTTATTTAATAAATTCAGTAATTATTGCAATTATTTATTATTTAAATAATCAAAACACTCCTGTTAATTAACACTCCGACTGACTACTTTGTTTTTAAATAAAGCTGTAGCTGCGGTGGCGTGGTGTTAATTAGTCAAGGTTAGCGAGCGAAGCGAGCGTAGGTTAAGTTTGGTTAAATTATATTTATAAAATAAATAAATATAAATAACCATTTATTAAAATTAATAAAGAGACTGTTTTGAATCTATGTTAACTCTATATCGGCCCATTTTCCACCGAAATCCGATTGACTACTTTGTTTTTAAATAAAGCTGTAGCTACGGTGGCGTTAATACGGAAGTACTGAAAAAACTTTAATTTAAAACTTCGGATTTTATGAATTTATCTTTTAAACAATTTTGTATAATTGATATTTAACTGTAATTGAACTTTACATCATGACGTTTTCTTGCTATGATGTTATTAATTTTTTTCTTCTATAGATATATTCCAACATATATTTATTTGTTATATCCCATTTATTAGACGAAGAAAAACGCAGGTTTAATGTATATACATCGATATTATGTTTTCAGATAAGGTATTTTTTTTTATTGAAGTAAAATGTTGCTACGCCATCACAGTAGTGTTTTTTTAATATATTTTTTATAATCTTCTTTTTCTGAAGGAAGACAAACAATAATAATACCATAATCGGAATTACACAAAAAAACCATATGCAAGAGAAACTAGAAAGTTTTTTCACAGTAATCTTATATTCAAGGTTTGTAAAAACAAAAGAACAAGCAACTGCTTGTTTTTTTAGGATCAGACGGAAAAAAAAATTATTTGAAAGGCTAAAAATTGTGAGATAGCTAATCAGATCTTATCTATCAAAGATGGGGAAGAAAAAAAAATTATATAATGGTCAATATAAAAAATTTACTACAAAACGTTAATAAAAAATAACAACAGTAATGTATAATATCTGTAATCTATTTGAAATAAACTTTATTTTGTCGAAAATAAGGATAATATACTATTTTTATTATTAAATAAAATTTTATTCTCAATTCTGTAAATTATAAATCATAAATTTAATGTGACAATAGAAAAACATAATTTCGATAATCCACAAACCTTTTCATTAGCTATGTATTTACAACAGAAAAATTGATCATACTGGTAAGTTACGTCTTAATGTGCACTTTACAATCTGTTCAACTAGTGAACAATAAGCAACCCACCCCTCCACGGACCAGTGTGATGAGGATGATATGTAGTATTGAACAGACTCAGGCCGACCATTCCTGAGAAGTATGGTTAACTGAACCCCAACCACAAAAGAATGTAATTTTAAATATTCAAATCACTATAAAAGCAACCAACTTTTACTAGGATTTGAACCGCAGACCCTTCGACTACGAAAAAAACTGTTAAACAAGTAATTTTGGACGACGAGTTAACCACTAAATCAGCCAGTATGCTGGTAGGTTGATTTTTGAAAGAAAACTGATCGTTTCACATACAGTATAATAATATATTTCAAACGCAAATCTAAATCGGTTGCATGAGATATTTATATCTCTCATTTCTAATTCTGATGTTTCAAGTAGCTTATGTTTTGTCGAAACAAAATTTGTTTAAATTGTATTTTTTCAAAAAAGACAACAGTACACTATCTAGAGGTAAAAAATGTCTAAACTAGCTTTCATTCTGGCTAACCCACCGGCTTGGTTTAGTGGTGAACGCGTCTTCCCAAATCAGCTGATTTGGAAGTCGAGAGTTCCGGCGTTCACGTCCTAGTAAAGCCAGTTATTTTTACACGGATTTGAATACTAGATCGTGGATACCGGTTTTCTTTGGTGGTAGGGTTTCAATTAACCATACATCTCAGGAATGGTCGAACTGAGACTGTACAAGACTAAATTTCATTTACCCTCAGACATATCATCCTCATTCATCCTCTGAAGTATTATCTGAAAGGTAATTACCGGAGAATAAACAGGAAAAAAGGAAGTTTTCATTCTAGCTAGTAAAAATTAGCTCACATGAAGGAAAAAGTTTTACATAACTTTTATCCACATACATTGTACTATAATCGATTTTAGTAAGTTTTCAACTTAAAAATAAAAAAAAAGTATTTACATCATTAATTCAAAATGCAATCTATAAAATTAAATGGAAAGAATTTGAAAAATTACTGAATGATTAAATTAGGATAAAATCAAAGGAAGTATATATTTTTTAATTTCGAAAACTATTGTAAATTTTACGATTTTTAATCAATGTTTTTTGGAAACCATTTAATCTGTCCATATTCCGAGAAGGATAAACAAATAAAGAAAAAATAGTTTTACCAACTGAGAATCCCGCCTTACTCTTCAAATTATGTTAGGTAAGATACTTTGCATATAAAAGTAAAATACCGTACCTTTGAAGAGTCTTAAAAATATTTTGGCAATATCTTTTTGTTTATTTTCTTTTTATTTTCCACGTTATAGCTCTTTTTCTGCTGTAGGAAAATGACTATGAAAGAGTAAAAAATATTGGGTTTCAAGGATTTAGTAAATATCAACGTTTTTAGAGTCCGTTAGTCAAAAAAAATTATAGAAATTTTTGGAAGATGTATTTACGTACGTAGTTTAATCTGTATTTTTATTAATATCTCCGGACTTAATAACATAAATTCTTCAAAATGGCTTAGAAAAGTTCTGTATATAGTGGAGGGGCATTAATGCCATTTTAATAAAGCTGCGGTATGGGAGGGTGTTGGTATTGACCTCGTTTCCAAAAGCGGGCCAGAGCAGAGAGAGTTAGAGTACGTTTTCATTGTGGCTTATTAAATTTGTGAATTTGTTTCTTGATTTTTAAGTTAATCAAGAGGACTTTGAGTAAATTGAGTTGTAGGGCAAAATTGTTGTTGTTTCGATTAACACTTGTTTTGTTGGTATGAAAATAGTAATTTTGGTACTTAAAGACTCAACCGAATAATGATTTGAGCGCATGGTCTAACTGAAATTAGATACGGGAATAGTTTTTGAGTAAAACCTTCGGCGTTACAGGAAGGCAGAGGGATCGCTCTTCCATGAATCGGTTATTTAATAATTGAGGGGTGTAATGGTCGAGGTTGGAAGAGACTATACAAAGGCGATGGTAAGTTGTGTAAATACACTGATGTAAATGTGTGCCAAGGCATTTACATCTGCGACATACTGACAGAGGCCAAATTGATAATTGTGATGTCATTATCAGTTTTAGAGAGTGTAAAAAACGATCTTGTAGAGCTAGGAAGAGGAACGGGTGGTGTGACGATGCTAGTCGTCACACCGCCCGTTCCCCGGTGGTAAAGCGGATGTCGTTACTTACGGTGGTCCAGGATTAATGGAATTAAATTTGAATAAAATTAAAAAAGAAGTAGCAGTAGTTTTCGTCATTTTTAATATTTGACTTCTTGTATAGTGATTGTAGAAATTTCAGCTGTAGTACGATGAAAGTATTTATTAAGTAGTTTAAAATTCCAAACTTTAAGTCGATCGGATTTAGAGGGAGCTTTCAAAATTCTTTCTCAACAGTTTACTTTATATCTCGATAACCCATTTACAATAATGTTGAAATGTGGCTAGAATATTTAGCTATGTATATATACAAACATATATCAGCTTTAACCTAATTTTCAAGTCCGACAAGGAAAGCATCACGGTAATATAATAAATAATTACTTCAATAAATACACTTTTAAGATCCCACTTTATCTAGTATTAATGTAGATGATATGGGAATTATATAAAAAAGGATGTTCCATTGGACTCGGAATAAGAATTACATTTTTTTATAATGTCTAATATTTTATCTTAAGTCTAGCAATGGAATAAAATAGGATTAAAATTTTTTGGTATATTTTTGTTAGCATTAAATATTATACTTTTAATAGAGTTATGTTGATAAAAACGTTATTTGGTAAAGGGGATAAACTGGAACCGAAAATGTTTTACTAAGAATTAATTTTTTTCTCAATTATAGTTTCAATACTACATATTTCTTGAGGAAAAAACGTCATTTAATCAACTGGGTAAATCGGATTCAAATGTTTTTACTTAACATTTTGATATTTTCTGTTGTTGTACTTTAAATATAACAACAGTCTGTGTAAGGACAAAGCCGGGACAGTTATGTTTTTTACCAGTATTTTCCTTTAGTTAAAGATTAATAAAAATTTACTATTAATGAAAATCCAGTTTTAGATAAATAAATTGTATTAGTTGGAATTCATTTTTATGGTTATAAAACCAAGTTACAAGATTATGAGACACGATATACAAAAAAAAAAAAACGTTAAGATTATACAACGTTTACAGAATAAGTTGGCGAGAATCATTACAGAGACACTGGGTTTTTCGCTCGGAATGTGGAGATTCACGACTACCTTAGACTGCTTTACTTTGTAGTAAGATCAAATGGTTAGGTCTAAGTTACAGACAGCGATTAGAGAGTCATGTGAACTTTCTAGCAGTAAGAGATATCCGGCGAGTGAAACGCCAACACGTGCTGAACTTGAGATATCTGAGTGACACTTAAACTGATTCAGTATCAAGCATGTGATGAAAGTCTTTTAGTACGTCTTAGTGAGGAGCCTAGCGTCCTTCTATTTCTTTTCGAGGATTTGTTAGGCTACTATTTTGTTTATCTGATCTATTGTTTAATAATGTGGGTTATTCTTTGGTTTCTTTTTCACTAAACTATTGTCATATTTTTACATATGTAGTTTATTTTTACATATGTGTTTATGTCTATATATATATTTATATATACGCGTTGCTGGGTATTTGCTGGAAATCCCTTTAACGATCTTTCTGTAATGCAATTTACATGTGGTTTCTTAATCGGAATCGATTGAAAATACACACGATTGGTGAGAAAAAAAATTATGGGACCATTCATTTATTTCACGTACAAAATATGTATGAATTCAATCGAGTGATTGCAGCTACAATAAATTAAATTTTTCTTTATAAAATGTACACAGAATTTTTGTGAAATACATTTTTATAGAACTTTATATATTTTGTGGTATTATAACGAAATTAGTAAGATTTGAAGTCAGTAATTCTATTACTTAATGTAAAGTTTGTTTTTTTTATACAATCATGATCATTACTTATTCTAAACCCAACAAAAATCTTTTATTGTAATATTTTTTTTTTATTCAAAAGGTAAAACAAAAGAAAGAAGAATCGTAGAATTTATCAATTTAGTAAATTAAATAAAGATTAACAGAAAATTAGTGAGCCAGTATCATTTAATCCGTTTAATTGCATTTCGTTAAAAATAATCGCGTAATAATGAGCTCGGTTTAAATATTGAAAAAGCAAGTTAAAACGAATTAAAAGCACACTTTCTACGGCCAGTTTTAATGGTACTGCATTAATAATTGGCTACATCTGTACAGTGTTTAAAACGTTCTTCTTTCAGGGTCCTCAATCTCTGTCACAAAGTAAATTGAATGACTCCAGTTTAACCTCTCCAAATAGTAAGTATAGACTATAATTTATTTTTCTCCCAAATCTCGACAGAAAAATATACTGCAGTTAAAGTAAAATAAGTGAAAAGAAAAAATGAAGTAGGCCGTATGTAATATATATCTTTAAAATACTCAGTTCAACTAAAACACTGGAAAATTATAAAACAAAACTAATTTTTCATTAGTTTTATTGTAATTTTCAAAACTTCAAAAATTTGATTGCAAATTTTCCAGAACTCATTTTTTTAATGATTTTCCTGATTAGTTTGAAAATTTAAATATGTAAAAGAAGGTTTTAAATAGATTTTACTTATAGAAAGATTTATCTTGAAACTATTTAAAATTAAAATGGTCCAATCATTTTTTTTTAATTTTCCTTGATTTATGAAAACTGGTAAGAAAATTATGAAACTAAATTTGTTATTTTAAAATAATTAATCTAATATACTTAATGACATGCATTTAATTTTTGTTTGGAAGAGTACTATCCAGCTACTTCAAATAAGTTCACATACATTTCATTTAAATTCTGCTTCGAAGTTACTAAAGTTTATTGAAGCAAGCTTGAAAAATTTACAATACATGATAAATTAAAATTTTATAAAAACGTTCACTTATTGAATTAACTCTAAAAATTGGGCCGCGGTACCCAGGAGAGCCGCAAACACTAGTTAAGGGTGCTTCGATCGACCACCTATTTATTTAACCACTCCTTTTATTTAGTCTTCCCTGATAGCATCTGTCAAAGCAGATTTTTTTTTGTATACGTTTTAAATTTTGTATCTTAACATCAGTATTTGTTTTTTTTTTTTTGTTATTTATTTTCTATAATGATTATTACAACTCGTACACGGCGCAGATGGACAACATGTTGGACAATAATACTCATTTATAATTCGCTTAGCCAATCAGCGTTCACCTTGATTATTCTGTATCATTACAGCTGTTTTATCTTTTCAAAAAAAAATTGGAAATTACATTTATATACATTCCGTGGGACCCACAAAGAGGTATACGGTTTTGATTTAGTATCGCTCGCCCATTCCTCCACCGATTCTATTGAAATTTTACAGGCCTTTTAACTAAGGTTTTAAAAATACTCTGTGAAAATTTCAACCTTTTAAGATTTATAGAAACAAACTGGCGGCAGATCAATTTTAGATAAACCACTTTTTAATTTATTATAAAATAGCTGGTACAAATCATTAATACCAGATGATGTATTTTTGAACAGCTGTTCAAATTCAATAAAATAAGTTAATAATTAGTAATAACACTGCTTTACTTTTCTTCGTAAACATTTAATATTGTTAAAATGGATTTACAACTGAACAAAAAGTAAAATATGTTGCGTGGGGGATTGCATTTGGCAATCTAGCAAAGTTGATACGATATTTCAGGGATCAATTTTCTGATGTTGATTCACTAACCGAAATGTCAATTTTTAAGTGGAACTGTTTGTTGTTGAAAATTGTCAGTACAGTGAGAATATACAGCCGATCTACTGAAGAAGGTAAAGAGAAAACGGTGTGTGCTTCATTACTGCTATCTCAAGGTAAACCTAATTCATTGAGAAAAGTTTCTTTAGATACTCGGGTGCCAAAATCGACTGTCCAATAGCAAAAATGAATAAAGTAATTATTTTTTTTTAAAAGCTACCTAGTTGATAATCTTTTGGAATATGATCCAGATACTTTTATTCGAGTATTTTGAGCATCATGAAGTTTCTCTAAACTGGCATGAACGTGTTGTATTCTCAGATGAATCTACTTTCAACCTTAACCTTAACGGTATGATAAACAGGCATAACTGTAATTATTACAACACCGAAAACCCTCATATTTTTGAGCAGAAGAAACTGAAATCAAAAGGCATTACTGGCTAGACAGCTGTTAACTGTCAATGGTGTATTATCTTACAGCATATCAGACAACAGAGTGATTGCAAATAAATACGTAGAAGTTTTAAATCAACAAATAATGTCTATTTTACTTTTCCAGAAATGAGATATGCTACTTTTTAGCAAGATGAAGCTGGACCTTACTTTGTAAACCCAGTTAAACTGGACTTTGGTTAAAACTTCAGGGTCGTTGTATCGGTCATGGAAGTGAATTTTTGGACAAGCCACCACCTCGGTGGCTTGTCTTAAAAGGGTGACCTCCGCCCTTTTAAAGTCTCAGATCTTACTGTCTGTGACTTTTTCTTTTGGGGTTATTTAAAGGAACGTGTACACTCCCACAACCTTAACACTAATAAGAGTTGAACAGGGTTATAAAGAAGAAATTATACGAATTCCAAAACCTTCAGATTTCCTGAGATAAATAATTAAAAAAATTTGGAAAACAACTAACTTGAATTACTAATATTGTAATATTTATTTTTTTTATGCTAACACTGGAAAAAAATATTTTTTTCCAAAAAAATGAAGTAAGTGTTTTATTTCATTAGCTATAATTTTCCTTCAGCAAATAAATTATTGACATCACTTACACACTTTTTTAATTGCTTATGGTTTCTTTTAAATATAAGAGGTGTGATGAAGTTACAAACAAAATAATAATTAAAGCTAATCTTGCATTCAAATGGTAAATTAATAGGGATATAAAATTATTAAAATGATAAAAATTATTAAACTATATTAAAATCTTATAGGATTTTACAAAGTAATTTCAGAGAACACCGAATTCTTTTACGCCTATATTTTTCGTATTTTACTGGAATTTCATTTTACTTTTGTACCGAACTCGTTATTTGAAAATATGAAAAATTACACCTTAAATAAAAGATTAATTTGGAACGTGATTTTTACACTTCAGGTTTTTAATTTTAAAGAATCATAGATTTAAAAAATCCCTTTTATCGCCTATCATCAAATATCTAAATTTTACAATCGTTTCCAAGAGAATGGTTGATATATATGTTAAAAGCGAGAAAGATTATTTTCATATTTTTCAATTTTAATAAATTTCCAGTCAGGTTGACAGTAATACAATTGACGGTACAGTTGAGAATGGAGAAATATTGCTAGCATTTTCTGTGTAGAAAATGCCGATCAGAAGATCATATTTTAAATGAATATTACCTCAATAAATAAATTCTTTTAGATAATGAAAATACGATAGGTAAATTAAAATAAAAAGAAATTCATTCTTAATCAATGATTTAAAACTAAATCGGTAATGAAATAAATTGAGTTATGTACTCTTGTCGAGGTCACCTCGACCTCTATACACTTCTAATTCTTTCATCAACTAGTCTAACTCAATTTTCTTTATCTTTGCTAATAACTGCGCTTCAATTAACATTACTCTGTTCACTCTATGAGTTGTTTCCACTTCTGTGCAAATGTCCTGCTAGAGTAATTTTCTCGTTCCAATTACAACCTTCTATTTTGATTAAGCTGTTAATCTTTTAGCGTATAAAATTTGCAGTAACTTTTGAAAATTATAGTCATGAATAAACCAACATACTTTTTAGAAGGTTACCATAAGACTTAAACAGTGTAAAAGTTTCTGTATGCATTACCTTTATTTATTTATAAACGTATAAAGTTAGTTAATATAAAGGGATAAACATTTTATAACTCATATTAACTACACTGTAATTCATCTTTAACTTACGATATTTATCTCATCAGCACTTATCGTTCAGCACTTTATGACTAAGGTCTGTCCATTCAAACGTAATACTGCCCTCATAGTGACGTGCTCCTCCCAGTGTCCGTGCCGTGACAGTGATAATTTAGTCAATTATTCGCACACATCAGTGTATTTGCAGCGAGTTATTAACCAGATCTATCCAAGGTAGCCCAATTTTGCTACGATGAAATTATAACTATAGCAATCATAACGATATATTTGATAAACTATTAAGAAAATAAAACGAGTAAATGAGACGTGGTTAAAAAGAGAAACTAAAAAAAATATGACTACTTTAAAGAAATCTAAGGTTTATGAAAATAAATTTTTCTAATACATTAAAATCCTTTAAACTATAAACTCCTTTTAACAATAAATTTAATAAAATTAACAATAACAAATACATTCTCAAAAATAAAATTTTTAGGCAAAATCAACGATCCTTTTGAAATTAAAACAGGTCACAGTAAGAAAGATAGCCTAGCCTCTACCCTACTTTTTAACCTGGTATTGGATAAAATAATGAAAATATTTTAGAATTTTAACAAAACTGCTTTTGGAATCGTGGCAGGGAAAGGAAAAATAATAGTAAATTGTTATCTTTCGCAGATGATTGGGCTTTAATGGCTAATTCAAAGAATGAGGCAATTTCTCAAGTTTAGGATTTGAAAGTAATTGCCAGAAAATGCTGGTTTTCAAATCTCCTATTTTAAATCAGAAATATTGAAAAATTTTAAACAAAACAAGAAATGTATAACCCACCGGGATGGTCTAGTGGTAAACTCGTCGTCGTAAATCAGCTGATTTCGTAGTCGAGAATTTTCAGGTTTAAATCCTAATAAAAGTAGTTGCTTTTATTAGGATTTTTATATTAGAGATACCGCTGTTATTTGGTGGCTGGATTTAAATTAACAAAAAATCTCAGGAATGGGCTGAGTTTGTTCAAGACTAACACGTTTACTGGTACATTTATGGACCAGTTACATTGATAATTCGCTAATGACTTTAATTGCTGATGCAACTTTAAATAAAATTATTAAAAAAGAAAAATATATGCCAAATTCGAAACAAATTAAATACGCAGATAAATTTAGATATTTAGGCGAAGTAGTAATCTCAAATGGTTCAGTTAAGAAGACGTTTTAAAGTGGAAAAAGAGTTTATGAAAGATTGAAATTTTTAACGAAAATTACGTTCAACGAGGAAAATTTATCCATAAATGCATAATTGCGACATTATAATACAATATTGATCCAGTAATTTTCTATGGGAGAGAAAACTCCAATATAACAAATCTGGAGTCATTTTTAAAAACTGAAAAAAACTTTTAAGAACGAATCCTGGCTCAAGAAAAACGAAAGACGGAAACAGGTTAAAGTCAAATAAAGAAATTCAAAAATGAAAGAAAAAAGATAAAAATTTGAAGATTTAGAAAACACAATCCGAAAAAGAAGACTAAATTAGGTGGGATACATGATTAGAATGGATTCAGACAGGTTGAGCAAAAAACATTTTAATAAATTTTGGAAATATAAAACTCCGCCTCCATATATTAAACAAATAAACGACGACCTGAATAAAGCAAACATAGAAATGAAAGATTGCGAAATTAGAAAAACTTTTTTTCCAAAATATCCGCAGGAAAGAAATTCTTTTGAATGCAGAAAAAAGAGGACGCATGTCCTGAACAGAAGAATGAAAAACAGAGCATAATGAAGAAAGAAAGAATTGTGGAGGAGAAAGAGGAAAAATCAGAACAGAAGGAATTGACATGATATTCGCGTGGTCCTCTGCAGGCCTGTTTGTAAAAAAAATCCTTATTATACATTCACTTTATTGATAACCAAAACAGAATACACTTAAAAGAAAAAGAGATAACCATAACCAAAGATGGAAATACCATCGTGTTCATGGTACGAAAAATTAATGTTTTTGAATATTCAGACTTTAAATCAAGTTTAATTTTAAACTCAACTATGTAAGTACACGCCATCAAACTCATAAATGTAACTTAGGAATTGATCGTTTACAATTATTTCTTTATTTCACTAACAATGAATACTTCAAATATTATTCTCATTGGTAATATTACGTATTTAGCATTATTATTATTATTTATTTATAAGCAAAATAGAATATATGAAGAAATATGTTTTTATTTGTAAAAGATATAATACGAAGTTAGTGTAATAAAAACCTATATAACTTCTAGTGAAATCATAAAGGTCAATAAATTAAATAAGAATTATATTCTTAAAAAGAACGCCGCAAAGTAAAACTCCCCATGAAGCGTGAACTCGCCGTAAAATTATTATAAAACAGCAGCATATACTTCTGTTCTTCCAACGGATTGGGCTGCACTATAGTACAATTTTTTGGCAATACATTTTCCCCTTTCCAACACAATGATTTATTTTTTCATTTCCTAAATCATAAATTACATGATAACATCGCTCTATTTCAATCAACTGTTCATCTTTCAAATTAATGATATTTAGAATGTAATAGATAAATAAAATAGATATTAAATGTAGACGAAAATAATTAACTACAAAAAAAAAATTAAAAATAATTAGGAAAATTTACAATTTAAAAAATAACAACGCTCTCTACAACACTGCATCAGTGAAAACCGAACAATATCATCGGAACTAATTTTATAGATACTTCTGCGCTGCACGAATAGCTATGTATGATACTGTCACGTACCGATTTGAACAAGTCGATTACAAAAGAGTTTTTTGATTTTTATAACTAGCGCTGGTAGAATTTCACTGCAGTATAAGCAGTTGTGTCTGAAGATTATAAACTAATCATGTACAAGGCACTAATTAATAAATTCAGATTCAACAGATTATAAAAAATCTGATGTGGACTTCACATGACTTCATTGTACGCCTATTAAATTACATATACACATTTTTTGCTGCACTTCATTTAAACTTATTTTATTTGAAAGCGAGATACGATCCTCCAATTCTTTAATAAAGAATTTTTTTTTTGTTATTATTTAATTATTGTTTATCGTAAAACAATCATTTTTACAATCACAGCTTAATAATTATTAATAAATCTATATATTAAAAAAAAAATTAAACAACAAAGAAAATAAAGTCGCATAGAGCCGATGTGCCTTCCCTTTCTAAGATCCAAATATTCCATTAATTAAACTTTTATTTGTGTATAACGCAGGGACCAATGAGAATAAGTACCACTTATGATATATCGTTGAAAAACTCTATATATAGACTTATTACTGCAGTTAAGAAAAAGTACAAAATCCAAATTTTTGGACACTTGGCTCAGTCGATTGCAATCAAAAGGGTAGGTGCACAACTAGATGTTACAGCAGTCCTAAATCCAAAATTTCAACATCGTTTTTGAGTTATGCGAGATACATACGTACGTACAGACGTCACGTCGAAACTAGTCAAAATGGATTTAGGGATGTTCAAAATGATGGATATTTCTGTTAAAATCTGAAAACCGAAATTTTTCGCGATCACAATACTTCCTTTAGTTCTTAAAGGAGTAAAAATGATGACAAACAACTTTACACCGATTAGTTAGCTAACCATGTTAAAAACCAGTTTAAGAACCCATTGCTAAGTTTATGCAGATTATACCCATTAGTAGACCACCATCCATTTACTTCTAATAAAATCTAAATAATTCTTCAATAAATTTTTTTATAATATTTTAAATATTAAAAGTTTGTCAAATTTATTCACAATCAGGAATGTAGATCAAGCTACCCTGCTATCTTAGTTTATATGATTATAATGATTTACATGTGATTATGTATTTGACTGTTTTAAATAGTACTTAAATAAATAAATACATATAAATCAGTATGTATGGCATATAAGATTTGTAAATTGGATTTAATCTACATAAATAAAAATGTAAATGTTCATTTGTTCAAAATTTTTAATTTTCGAAACATTTTCACCGATTGCTTTGAAATTTTGAATCAACTTTGCATTCTTATACGAGAGTGCTTTTATTTACCTACTATTTATAAAGATGTACTATTTACTAAGATGTAACACCTGTGACAGGTAAAAACATGTTTTTTTTTTTTTTTTTTTAAAACGGCGCAATCTGTTAGACGTAAAAGCAACACACGCTATACTAAATATTTTAGAATTACATTTCATTGTTTCCGATATACGTGTCCGCTATAGACTAAAAAACTACTGGACTAACTTACGCGCGGGAAAAAAGGGAGAAAGGGAAAAGGGTAAGTTCGAAAATGATAAAACGGAAGAAGGAGAAATGGAAAAAAGAAAAAAGGGGAAAACTGAGAAAAGGAAAAACGGGAGAAGTAATTGGAAAGGGGAAAGAAAAAAAAAGAAAATGGAAAACGGGTGAAAGAGGAACGGGAAAGAGAAATGGTGAAGGAAAGTGAAGGGGGAATGGGGAAATGGAAAAGGGAATATGGTAAAAATGAAAATGGGGAAAAGGGAGAAAGAGTAAAAGAGAAAGGTTGAATTTTGTGAAGTTCCGTAATGATCATTTTGCTAATGTTTTATCAAGTTTTCAGTTGTGTTCATTTAATATATATACTCAAATCTAGCAATAGTGAAGCATTGCTGAGTCTGATAGTTTATAATATATATATGTAGTAAAGGAAATAGAAAAGTCACTGCATCTTTAAACATATTTAATATTCACTTAATTAAGTCATTCATTTAAATTTATCATTTTCCAGAGCATCACTAATTCTTAATCAACAAGTATATTTACAAGAAAGGAAAAGTTTTGCTTTACCTTTTTATAAAATGTTTTAAAACAACATTTAGAATGCAGCTTTTCAGTTTTCTCAATACAAATATAATATTAAACAACAGTCGGTTCAAATTCACACATAAATTAATATTTTAGTATAAATTTTAGGATTAATATGTTTAGTTGTTAAAGTTGGACCAAAATTCTATAATTTGCTTGAGAGATTCAATTATATTATGTGTATTGCCTAGGGTATACTTTTAAAAAATTTATTGACATATGGTATAAATCGTAATTAACTAAAATGAAATGACAATGCGACTTATGTTTGAACACGAGGAGTTTTTCAATTATCGGGTTTGGCGACCTTTATAATTTATCATAGCTACTCATGACATTTAATTTTTCTACAGACGTATTTCAAGTCAAAATAAGAGTAAGGGATCAAGATTTTCAAAAATTGAATATTGGTAAAATGAGTACAACACAAGATGATTTGTAAAAACAGACTTTAATAGTGAAAATACAACTATAATATTATATTGCTTTTAAAACATTCAAAAATCTTTAAAAGGATCATACGAATTTTGGAAAATAATTTTCCTTAGAAAAATAGTTTAAAATAAAATAAGACTAAATACCAAAATAGGTATAACAGAATATTTTTCTTATTATTTCAGTTAACAGAAATTTATATATGAGATTTTCGTATAAAATTTTACACGCAAACAATATATATATATATATATATATATTGTCGGTGATAATATAGATATCATCTAGAACTTTCCGAACAACTCAGAAATTGGCCTGATTTTTTTGAACACAAGTTCAAAGAAATGAATAATTTATTTATCTCACTATTTGTCAAGTATGGTCCTTTCTACGAAATTTCAAGCAAGTGTGTTTACTTCAATCGAGTAAAACAAACAAAGTTTTACGTTTTTTGAAAAATGGCTAAAATTGAAGTCTAAAGTTTTCTAAACTACTTTGTTTTAAAAACGTTTAAAATCCCGACAGATATAAAAAAAAGTTGTATATTCCACTTTGAAGAATTCTTCCTTTCCGTTTTCGATGGTAAAATATGAGTGCGGAAATTAAACGTTGTCGTACATGCATTTAAAATGATAAACATTCGAAAGAGGCTATGACCAACGAAATCGTTACAAAAATCCACAATGCAAATGTGAATTTAACAACCTACCAAAAAACAACCTAAGCAACAACCAACAGAAATCAACTAAATATTCAAACATGGCATATAAGATTAGTATTATATTTTTTGTACTTGATTTATTTAAGGTCTGTATAAATAATTGCTGACTAAAGAGATGTTACCGAGTTTACTGACCTCGCAAACATCTTTATTCAACATATCCACTACGTAGTGGACATGGTATCGAGTTTATTTTTACTGTCGACCAAAAACGTATTTCACAGAACACCTCTCAAGGGTTTTTAGAGTTACTCAAACACCCACTAAATTTCCATGATGTTTAGAACAGTAGAAGAAACATGGATTTACCATTACACATCAGAGATCAAACAGCAGTTCAAACAGTGGATGGAAGAATGTGAAAGTACGCGAAAGCGAAAACCGTTCCATCTGCAGGAAAAATCATGGCTACAGTTTTTTGGGATTCTCGTAAACTAGAAACTGTTTGTAGGCCATAAATTAACATATTAACAATTTAATTTTCATATACATTTAAAAGCAACTGCGATATCATTAGCATTCGAGAGAATAGGAAATATATTTCTCGAAATTGAGAATTAAATTTACAAATTTATACATATTTACATTTAAATTTCACTTATTTGTTTTACGAGTCGAAAAATCCTAACCGCAAATAGCGGTATATAATTTGTACTGATCACCAGAAAGGGAATATGGTCGATTCATGAGTTCACGTAACAAAAAATTTCACGTTACAGATTTTATACATTGCTACAAAAGAGTATTTAGTTTTTACTAAAGAATCGCATGAGGTATGAAGCGGATCCTGAAAATTTTGCATTCAGGCCGGCAAACACTGCTGGACTGAATGATCTCTAGTCTGTGTACGTTTGTAAAACAGAACCCACAGGATGAAGTTATGTATTTTACCAGCTGACTGGTCGGTAACAATTCATCCATAATAACAAAACTAATTATTAGAAAATTTGCTTTATAACATTCTCAAATTAGTTTTAGAGTTCATTTTCCAATAAATGATATTTTAATATATGAATTTCTCTATAAATATGTGTATGCCAATCGGTATTGGAATATTAGTTTACATTTTTTCAGTGCCTAATAGGAAATTATAATATATTTTTGGTAGATAAATTGCCGATATTGTAGTTAACAAATGTTTATTGTTTATATTATTTCACGGGAAATAAATTTTGTAAAGTATCATCAATTTCTGTGATTATCGAATTTAATAAACTCCTTATTTTCGTTGGCAATTTCTATTTTTTTTAATCCGAGAATACCATGCTGTTATATAACATTGATTCGCTGTTATGATGTTCTGTATCCTAATTGGACCAGAAATCTGAATAATTTAATATCTAAAGGCATCAGAAAGAAATTTATTGGTGAATTTTTTGAATGTATTAGTCACCTCGCATAAGATTTAAGCCTTCATCTCTGGGTGCAGTTAAAGACATACATACAAATATTTGTTTTATTTATACATTAATACGGACTAACGTTACTGTTTTATCTCCTTTTTGTTTATTTACACATCTTTTGTAAATACAGAAACATTTTCTCATACATTTCTATTTAACAATCTATGCGTAATAAATAAATTATATTCAATATAATATAATTCAATTAAAAATAATTTCAATGTTTTAATTATAAACTTGGTAATTATAAACTTTCCTGACAAATCCACGGTTCGGTAATTTCAGGCCCCAACCCTTGAGAAGTTAAGTACAGCTGAAACTGAGATCTGCAATATAATTAACTAAATTATTTATATCAAGTATCTTTTGAATTAAATTTAATAACGTACCTTTTAACAATCTAAGGTTTTATAAAACATTTTAACAATAATATACTAATATAGGTAAATCCTATTATTATAGTAAATATTTCGTTTTTACGAATTATAATATTTTTCAAAAAATTCTTCAATTTTCTCATAAATTTATTTCCGGAAAACAAATACAAAGAAAGAAATATATATAGGTCAAAAGTAATCCTAATATTACAACTTTACTTTCCCTTATGTTCAAAAAAAAAATTATAATCACTCTGGATGAAAAATGATTCTTGGGGATTATTTTTTTATATATTTCTCCCGTAGAAATGGATATTATTACTTTCCCCGTTATCGCTTTATTTCTATATAGTAAAAATTACAAAGGGAATATGTATTAGACCGGTTCCAAACTTGGTTGTCGGGTTTCATCGATAGGTTTAATCAGGTTCTTTTCACGATCCCCTGAGTCCAAAAAAAATCACAAAAAGTAATCATAAAAATTTCTGGAAAATGTACGAACGTGTATATGTTGGCCCATGCTTTAAATATCTCGGGGACTGTCTTAACATAAATTCTTTGAAAATGATTCAAAAGATTTCTATCATTGGGACATTGATGGCATTCAATTTTGGAAGTCAAAATAAGAAGAGTAGTTTACGCCATTTTTTTTCCTTTTTCTGTGTTGGTTAAAGTGGTTTTAGTTTTATTACGATGAAAGTATTTATTAATTCATTTAAAAAAGGTCTCTTAAAATTACGAATTTTAAGTTAAAATGGATTTAGAGATGGGTGATCGCCACACCGCCGATCTCCGTGGCGGAGTGAGAGCATCTCGGCCTTTCATCTGGAGATCCTGGGTTCGAAAACCGGTCAGGCATGGCATTTTTCATACGCTACAATACACTACTTCCATATCCCACGGACAAGCTTTAAGCTTTGTGGTGATATCATGAAGTAAAAAAAAAAGATGTGAACACCACACGACTTCCTTGTACGCCTATTAAATTACATATGCACATTTTTAAAAGTACAAAAAATTTTATTTCATTAATAACTTCTGATAATTTTTTTTATTATTGTTGTTATTGAATTATTATTTATTGTAATTTTTTTTTACAATCACAGGTTAGTAATTATTAATAAATTAATATATTTAAATTTAAAAAAAAGGAGATGAAGTCAGATTTGAACCGATGTGCCTTTCCCTTGTAAGATACAAACAATTCATTAATTAAACTTTTATTTCCTGGAAACAATGAAAATAAGTATTATTCATGATATAAGGTTGAAAAGCTCTCATTGAGGGGTTACTGCAGTTAAGAAAAAATCCAAAATCCAAAAAAAATGGATTTTGGGTTTTTTAGACACTTTTGGTCAAGTCTATTGCAATAGAAAGGGGAGGTACAAAACTAGGTGTTACAACAGTCCTAAATCCAAAATTTCAACATCCTACAGCTAATCGTTTTTTAATTATATTAAATACGTACATAGAGACGTCACGGCGAAACTAGAGAAAATGGATTCAGGAGTGGTCAAAATTGATATTTCCGTTGAAATCTGAAAACCGCAATTTTTCGCGATCACAATACTTCCTTTACTTCGTACAAGGAAGTAAAAAATACCTCGAAAACCAGTTAATCAGAAAAATTTTAATTTGACATTTCTAACTTGATTTTTGACTCTATCTTGAAGGAGAACATTATAGTAAACATACATTTATTTTTCCCTACGTCAGCAAAAGCTATATAGTGTCCAGGAAGTGTTGGCCAAACATAATAGATTGAATCAGGACATTAAAATAAACAGCAATTCATGTAAACAAATGCCCTATTTTCGGGAGGAGTCACGAAACAATAGGCGTCGTCGGAGGGTGAGGGGCGTGTTCGCGAGTGAGCGACTTGGGGGTCTCCCGTGCATGTGGGGGGTCGCCTTGACGTGAATAGACCGCGGGCATTCCGCTTTCGTATCTGTTGGTGTCCGCAGGTAGTAAGTATAAGGGGTATGTATGTGTGCCACGTTAGTTTGTGATGTAAGTTTACTGTACTGATATTATGATGTAATATTTTTTATTTAAAATTTTGTTTTTATTTTATATTTGAGTATTTTGCTTCTGATGTATATTATGTCTTTATGATGTCTACCTGATCTTGGGCTAATTTCCTGTTTGTTGGGGCCTTATTGTAGTATGTAGTATTTTATATTTACTGCATTCCGTGAGAATTAGCTGTTTGGCGGCAGATTTGAACTTTTTTTCAATGTATGCATTTGCAGGGTTGCCTTGTTGCATTGATCGTGTAATATTAATGAATGCCTCAATTCAGACGTATTTTTATGTACTTGCTGTATTGGTTTTAATGATTTATTTTATATGATGTTTATATTATTGTGAGATTTGATGTTTTCTTGAGTTTTTCTTCTGTTGTATTTGTATATGTTGTATGATATGTTATTTCTTGTGTATTCTATGTATTTCTGACGTTTTTTTTTTTTGCTGTGTTTTTCATCCTGCAGTATGTTTAATGTGACATTTTTCTTTGTATGTAGTTTCATAATCTGTTTTCTGTATCTTAATGTATGGTGATTTATCATGTTTGGTGTTGATTTGCTGTAACTCATGTGTTTTTGTTGATGCTCCCCTATTGTGATGCGATCGCACTATGACGTATGAATGTGTGAGTGGCGTATCACCCCCTTCTAGAAGGAATGCTTTACTAGCGGTACCAGGAAGGATGGTAGCCAGGGATGGTGGTTTAGTCGGTATTGCGCAGGTTTACATGCACATATTAATAACATCTTGCGACACCTGTTAGCGAGCCCGACACTGCCTAGGCATCCGTAAATGGGATTCCCCACATCTTTAAAAAAAAAATTAAAAAAATAATCCTATTTCATTATTACAAAAATGTTAAGCTCTTTATTAAGAACAAAATGAAACCTTATTTGTTTAAATCAAGATATGGCTGAAATTGTTTAAGTAAGTTGCAAAAATTATGCGTGAAAACAGGAACAAAATTGTTACATTACATAATTTTTAATTTCCACCTCTACCAACAGTTGAATACGACGGTATCCTCTTAGCAATTAAATACAGAATATTTTTTTACCATAAAATCATCATTTGGTTAAGAGGGGGTCAAATCAGACCTAACTTTCTTTAATGAACATTTTGATCTTTCTTTCAATTCTACTGTAAATATTGCTAAACCATAAATATTAAAAGATTCTAAGGTGAGGGGGTATTTAAAAATAAAAATTTGTGAAGGACAAAGCTGGGAAAGTTATGCAACTTATATATAACTTTGCCAACTTTTTAAATTGATTTAGATTTCTGAATAGAAAAAAAATTATAATCACTTTTTTAAAATAAACAAAACTATATAAAATTCTCCTTTAAAAGTTACATGAGAATTATATTTTCACAGCTTTTCGATGTTAGTATGAGCTCTCTTCTTTAACAGCGTTATCGATATCGGCTTTTTGCTTATCGCACTCATTTTAAAGTTGTTAGTAAACGATTTTAGTATGTAGTTAAATAATACATTCTAATTTTGATGTGATTTTTTCTAATTTTCTTGTTAAATTTAAGACTAAAGTTTTTTTATTTCTTCTGATTCTTTCAGAAATATTTTGAAAAATATAATATCAATAAATTTGCAAGGATTCAAGATTCATTTAATGCCTCTGTTTCATATCAATTTACTGCTGTAACAGAAGAAAATTGTGATAAAGTTTTCTTCTGACAATAAGTTAAAACCCAAATTTAGCAGCATAAAATTAATTCAATTTATGAATTAGTGGTAAAACTAAGAGAATTTTAATTCCATTTACAAATTTTTGCTTTGAAGTTCTTATTTGTGGATTTTCAGGAATTTTTGTCATAAAATCTATGTATCACACAAAAATCATTGTTGAGCTGGAAATGAGGGTGGTTCTGTCCAGTATAATTTCATGATTTGAGAAAATGTCCAGCAATTTCATTTTTTTTATTATTCAAAGTACATAAAAATTTTGATCTTCATACCCATTATAAAATCACACTAAATTTGACCAAAAAAAACACGTAAATAAAACTGGCATAATATCAGTTACTTCGTAAAGCGGTTTCCTAACCATTTTAAAAGATTGACACTATTAATAACTCCACTTACTTTTGAGCTGCATAAATACCGATTAAATATTCCAAAAATATCTTTCTAATATCCTCGTAATTTTTAATAGTATTTGTAATTTATAATATCATTTCGTCATGCTCATCAGCGAATAAAAATTTTATTTTTAAAAACTATATGTTAATATATGAAGATATTATATATTGGGTATATAATATACACCCAATTATATTACAAATGATACCAATTATATTACAAATATTACAACAAAAACATATACATATGTTTTTGTTGTAATAGTGAGACACAAAGAGAGACATATCATAAAAACAAAATGTTACTGATGATTATTTATTCTACGATATTTGATCTCGAATAAAGGTAGAAAATACATATTATGAAAAGTATAAAAAATTTAACTACGTATTATTTTTGTAGAGAGTTAACAAACAAATATATCAGGGATAGTACAAAAGAAATTCCATGTTTATAAAAAGTGAATAAAAAGAAAATACCTTTTTTCTCGAAAAAACCTTTTTAGATATGATTTCGGATGGATATGGGAAAGATTATTTAGAAGTCGTATCTTCCACCAACAAAACAAATCCTTCTTAATATTTAGTTCATTAACTATAAATGATGATGCGTTTTATTATTTACATTAACTTTATTAATATTTACTTTTTAACTCGAGAAACACCATAAGCATGCTTAAATGTTTACGCTAGCTTAAAGAATAAAGTTTGAGCTAAATAAAATATTTGTTTTCTTTACCGCATTCAAAATTTTATTTAAAAAATATCATGATAAATATCTTTCATATCAAAGAAAATTTACTCTCTATGAAGGTATAATATAAAAGTACATACGACTATAAACTGTACATATAATTTAACTAGTATGTAAAAGCCTTTGAAAACAGAAACTTTTACGTAGTTTAAATTTTACTTATGTAATTTGTTTTTCAACAAAACTTTTGAAACTCCTTCCATTGAATTCCCTAAGGAAATTTTTTTCCAGTAAATTTTAATTGTTTAAAAATATTAGGGAAATATTTCAAAATAAAAAAGTACATTTCAATGTTAAAAAAAAAAAATTATATATTATTATATCTAAAGTTGACTGAATATGTATTCATAAAAAGTTTACGTTCTATTATTAGCATTTAATTCATCCAGATCTTGACTGGATTAGTAAAAGAATAGCTGAATTTAAAAAATTGAAACTAGATAACGGCATTGAAATTGGTATTGCCTTTAGTACGAAATAGTTAAAAATAGTTTACAAAAATTAATTTAACATTTTCTGCAGAAAAAAAAACACGAGAATCTGAAACAGAAAATTAAACAAATTTGTTTCATTAAATAAATCTACGTTGCTTCAAATAGTATATACCCTTCGAATAACAAAGATCATATTTCTGGAATATGAGGAGTGAAGTGGTCGCTCGTTGTCTATATCATTGAGTTCAGTATATTGTTGTTTATTAACATGATAAGAAAACCGAAAAGCAGGTAATATTAAACCTACAATTGGTAGTTTCACTTCACCGGAACTGTTTAGTCTCTCATAACATTATTAGTCTCTCGGAAAAAGGAACTATGATTAATGCCTCTTTATACTTAGATAAACATCTGTTTGGATTAACATAATGAATTTTAATGGAATTAAAAAGATAACTTTTTTTCAATAATTTGACAAATAGTAAATTTGTAACTTTATCTATTGTTACTTTCTAAAAAATTCAATTTAGAGCAATGGTACCCAAATTTTTTCGATTCTTGGGGTCCTTGCTGAATCCAGATTTTTCCATGGCGCCCTATATCAAATTTTGAATACTTCACTTTACGAAATAAACAATACATTTTTTCAAGGGAGTAAAACACATTTTAGACCACCAAAAATTGAATTAATCGTATTGAACTAATTATAATGATTATGGGATGGATAAGCCTGTTGATCGCCGGACATTTTCTCAAATCATGAAATTATGTTGGACAGAACCACCTTCATTTACAGCTCAACAATGATTTTTGTGCGATACATAGATTTTATGACAAATTTCCCGAAAATCCACAAAGAACTTCAAAGCAAAAATTTGTAAATGGAATTAAAATTCTTTTAGTTTTATCACTAATTCATAAACTAAATTAATTTTATACTGCAAATTTGGTTTTTCACTTATTGTCAAAAAAAAAAATTTATCCCAATTTTCTTCTTTTACAGCAGTAAATTCATATGAAACAGAGACATTAAATGAATCTTGAATTCTTGCAAATTTATTAATATTATATTTTTGAAAATTATTCTCAAAGAATCAGAAATTTTCAGTCGAAGAAATCAACTCCATTAGAGGTCAAAGATTGTTTCAGCTAGAGCAAACATTCTTTGCCTCTACCTTTATTAATTTTTTTATTCCATACCTTTAGTTTTTTTTTTATTTATTAAAGCTACAATTTTTTCAAGCGACTTTAAAAGGTGCATGTTGCTTCGCTAAAAGGAAAGGTTCAAAGAATTAAGTTTTTCTAGAATTTCACGTAAATATACCAGTTTTATCAAAATATTCTTCTTTTACAAAATGTTGAGTATGCTTGTGTTTCTCCTCTTTAAGAAAAAAATATAGATTTTTTTCATTCATTTCAAACGCACGAACTAACCACGAGAAAGCTATCGCGAGTGTTGTAGCACAACAAAAATATATGTTCAAGTCCCATAGCCTCATGTAGATTTTATGAAATATCTTGCCTTTAACGGCGGAGATTTTATGAAATTTACTAATATTGTAAAGCCCGACTCAAAAATACTTTTACTAAGACCAAACTGCGTGAATAGCGCAGTTTGGTCCACAGTACTTGAGGCTTTGCTTAAAATAAAAGCCTAAAATTATCCAAACAGCTTTACACAGAACGAACAACATTAGCAACACCCTTATTCCATTTCAGATTATTTAACATATAAAAGTTTCAAGAATCTGGAATAAGTATTGAGCGTTTACACTAGCTGATACCTTTAGCTTTACACTACTGATATCTTTACAGAGAGAAGATTTTTTTACAATGTTTTATGAACCATTCATAGCAAATCCATTGAGCATTTTTATTATTATCAGTGACGCCATCTAGCCCCAAATTCCTTTCCTTTTAATTTTGGAGTTAATGGGTGATTGAGGGTCCTCCGCTACGAGCAATTTTCTGCAGGTGATGGTGTTATTTGGAAAATTCACTTTTGAAAGTAGCTTCCCAGCATGCTCACCGATCATAATGTACGTTATATCTACAGCAGCCATAGGATGAGTTCTGCGACTGTATGAAGTATTTTACATAACGCAATTCTATGTGATACTTTGCAAGATGCTAGCAAAGAATTAATCGATATCGAATCCTGCTTATAAAGACTACTCTTTTGTTATTTAAATTTTTTATCTACTTGTTAAAGTAAACCAACATACTTGGCGTTTATAGACCTAGAAAAGGCATTCGATAACGTACACTGGAATAAAATGTTCAGCATTTAAAAAAAATTAGGGTTCAAATACAGAGATAGAAGAATAATTGCTAACATGTACAGGAACCAAACAGCAACAGTAATAATTGAAGAACATAAGAAAGAAGCCGTAATAAGAAAGGGAGTCCGACAAGGATTTTCCTTATCTCCGTTACTTTTTAATCTTTACATGGAACTAGCAGCTAATGATGTTAAAGAACAATTGAGATTCGAAGTAACAGTACAAGGTGAAAAGATAAAGATGCTACGATTTGCTGATGATATAGTAATTCTAGCCGAGAGTAAAAAGGATTTAGAAGAAACAATGAACGGCATAGATGAAGTCCTACGCAAGAACTATCGCATGAAAATAAACAAGAACAAAACAAAAGTAATGAAATGTAGTAGAAATAACAAAGATGGACCACTGAATGTGAAAATAGGAGTAGAAAAGGTTATGGAGGTAGAAGAATTTTGTTATTTAGGAAGTAGAATTACTAAAGATGGACGAAGCAGGAGCGATATAAAATGCCGAATAGCACAAGCGAAACGAGCCTTCAGTAAGAAATATAATTTGTTTACATCAAAAATTAATTTAAATGTCAGGAAAAGATTTTTGAAAGTATATGTTTGGAGTGTCGCTTTACATGGAAGTGAAACTTGGACAATCGGAGTATCAGAGAAGAAAAGATTAGAAGCTTTTAAAATGTGATGCTATAGGAGAATGTTAAAAATCAGATGGGTGGATAAAATGACAAATGAAGAGGTATTGCGCCAAATAGATGAAGAAAGAAGCGTTTGGAAAAACATAGTTAAAAGAAGAGACAGACTTATAGGCCACATACTAAGGCATCCTGGAATAGTCGCTTTAATACTGGAAGGACCGGTAGAAGGAAAAAATTGTGTAGGCAGGCCACGTTAGTAAAACAAATTGTTAGGGATGTAGGATGTAGAGGGTATACTGAAATGAAACGACTAGGACTAGATAGGTAATCTTGAAGAGCTGCATCAAACCAGTCAAATGACTGAAGACAAAAAAAAAAATAACTTGTTAAAGTAGTTACGAGATTTACTCTTTATGCCGGTTACTATGAATGTTTTCTAAATGCGTTTCAACAGACTTGGTAGCACGCAATCAGGCGCCAAAACTTTTATATCCAGATTACATTATAGCCTCTCATCGCCATTGACTTCTGTGACGTAGACCCAAAACCCAAATAGCTGTCATCGTATTTTCCACTTTCTTCAGAAGTTTGTGTTTCTTCAGAATCTTGCCGCTGATGGAGGATGTGCTCTCTTAATTTTCATTCCCAAAGGTTTTATTGCTATTTAGTAAAATCTGATATACTTTTAAAAATATATGCGAGAAAAATTACTTCAAACTTCACTCGACAATCACAACAATAATTCAGTCATATAATCTCCAAAAACTAGGAGAAACCAGGCGAAACCGACATTTATTTTGTGTATACGAACATCGAATACCAGGAAATTCGAGAAACTATTGTCGCATCATCTAGTAACTATTTACCAGAGATGCTTTCGCAAACAGTTCCTAACTGGTTTGCACCCGATCCGATAGATGTTGCGTTCTAGGATATTAAATTTAAAATAGAAAAAAATTATGAAAATTTTTTAATACCTTGCGACTCCGCCGTTAGGAAGTCAAAACATACTATAGGAAGTGCTGGTCTAAAAAACACGTACACAATCTTAGAAATTACTTTACATTTACTTAGAAATTTGTTAATTTTTTATTTTTATTTTTTTTTGTGTGTTGCATTAATATTTCTTGTACAAATATGGTTCCTATTATTGCTTTACCATTTTCTAATCTAACTTTCTTATATCTATATCCATACGGTTATCAGAACGTTTAATTTTTTAAGTATGTACGTTTCAAAATCTATTAATGTTGAATAAAAAAAATGTTTTACCAATACGTTCTAAATTTTCAGAATATTATTACAAAGCTAGCGAAATTATTTGGCATCGAACGACTTTCTTATATATCAAAACTAATTTACACTGCTGAATTTTAATGATATCTTGTTTTGAAAAAAATCCCCTTACATTTTAGCCTGCGTAATCCGATAATTCACAAACATTTTGATATTTACATTAATCTTTCTTTTTTTATATTTTCTTTAGCTTTCCCAGAATGATGAGAAATAAAGAATTACTTTTCATTCTTTATTATTTTTTACATTTTTTGGGACGGCATCAATCCATCTTCTTCAATTACTCTTTTTTATAGCTACTTCACTCGGACCACCGACTCTTCTTGTTACTTCTACTACCTTTTATATCATCTAAATATTAATATTTTTTATTTTGTTTTTTCTTCATACCTTTTAATATAATCGCATATATTATTTATATCCTGGGTAAATATTGTAAAAAAATCAATACAGTTTTTATTTGTAACTTATATCACACTAACAATTTTGTACAAGAGTTATGTTTGTGTAATAACAAACATAAATTTCATGTTTGTTATTACACTGGCGATATAAAAATATTAAGTATAAAAAAAATAAGATATATTAATTTTTTCCGTAACTGAATGTAAAAAGTTATACTTTTAGATGTGTCAATAAAATGAAATTCTGAGTTAATTTGTGTAGAAAATATAGGTGATGCATTGAAAATAATTAGACGGCATTAAACCTCATCATAAATGCTTTTCAAAGTCGACTTATGTAAATTAAACACGAATTAAAGCAAAATATAGTCGGTCGTTTGAGCTTTAAAAGTCCTGTAAGCTTAATACATTATCCTTATTAGGCTACCTTTTCATACAACTGAAAGCTGTTAATTGGAAAAACTGTATCCTTCAAGGGAAAAAGTAGAACAAAAGACGAGAACAAAGAGGTAACGTTAGGGCAACGATAGGATTGCTAGTTTTAAAATTAATTTCAACGCTACAATACAACAAACTAAGGGAGTATTAAACTTCCATAATTTGTCAACCTTTGTAGGTGAATAAAGGTTCTTGTCCTACATTTTACACTCTTTGTTTGCGGTTATAACAGCGGCCTTCTTTGTGCTTATATTAAAAATACACGTCAAAAAGTATTACAGGTATCTTTATTCTTTTTTTTAGTAAAAATAAGTTTTTCCTTGAAATTTCCGAGCATAATTTTTTATAAGTTTCAAAAAAGGAAAAATGTACACTAAGCCTTTGAAGAATTACGATTTTATTTTTTTTATTTTATTTCTAAAAATGGTTGGGAAATTTTTATTTGTAATTATAATTAAAAATCAAATCAAGTTCTAACTACAGGTAAAACATTATTTGTAATTATTTAATCCTTTTATTTCTGTATCGTTAAAAAATTTCATACAATAAAATCCTAGTAAAGGTAAGTTAATTTTATACGGATTTGAATACTAGACAAAAAATACCGGTGTAATTTGATGATCGTAGTTCAATTAACCACACATCTAAGGAATTGTTGACCGGGGTTTGTAGAAGACTACACAACTCCTTTACACGTCATATATATCATCCTTATCTCATCGTTCCATGGGGGTTGCTTATTGTTCTCAAATTTAACAGATTGTAACGTATACTTTAGTAATAGAAAATATAAATATTTTGGAAATTAATCAGTAAAACACAAGCATCATTTCCTCCTTGTTTTATAACATTAAATTGAATTGCTAAAGATTTTTTTATTCCACAACTAGATTATTTACAATCGATTCTTAAAGTTGAACCATAAGTAATTTGTATGATACTTAAGTTCTTGAGTTCATGAGTTCTTAATTAAATCCTATAAATTCAATCAATACTTGATAAAAAAAAAAATGTGTTCAATAAGCGAGATAATAAGTACAAAAAATATCCTAATTCACTTCGTTGTTCGAAAAAAAAACAATAAACAAATAAATAATCAATAAAATTAAACAATCAAATCAATAAGAAAAAATACATATGTAATCTCATAATTTAAGTATGCTCAACAAATCCCTTTAGTGCGAGACGATAGACACAGAGCAACAAGAGATAGTAACAAGAACAATGTAGAAAGTAATAATTAACAAAAGAGTACACAATTAAACAATAACATTAACAGTATCAGTGATAATGATTGCAATCTGTCATCCTATAATCCCAAAAACTTGGATTGGTTGATTGCTTCCTCGCAATCAACCAGATTGATTGTCAGGTTGCTAAAAGCCGTTGATTTTCTAAAACGCCATTGGTATTAATACTTGTACTGTGCTTCACAACTTCAGAAACAGACGGAAGCTCTAGGTATCCGTAAATTTCATCGTTCCGTGGGAACCTTGGCGTCTCCGTAACTGTCTTTGTTACCTTATTTCGGTAACTTTGTATGACGTCAACATTACTTTTCTTCTTGTTTCCCACAACTCCACAACATAAGTCCAGATAAGTCGTAGGAAAACTTGATCATAAGCACCCTAATGCCTAAAGATATTGAACAAATTATTTATTCCGAACTATTAATACTATTTGTTGTATAATTGAATGTTAAATTCTACACATACTACAGCCAGGCTAATATTCCTAAAAATGAGAAAGTCGGCCACGTTCCATTTATTATCAATCTGGATATGAATATAATAAAATGTATTAATAAGTTTGAAGCGACTTTACAGTCGAATTCTATTTTGAAAATTTCAGTTTAAAAGTTATGTAGCAGGTGGCATGACCTTTGCCTTTCATTGATAAGGTTAGGAATTGGAATCTAGGACAAACCTGGGATATTTAGTACACCAATAAGCAGTCATCTATCATAAAAAACTTGGTTACCTTTAACTGAATTCAGCGTGTGATCACCAATATGAATAAATAATGAGATAATTTATTTGTTCTTGAAATTGTTTTGAGATCAAACAGAAGCTAAACGCATGACTTCCCTTACGGAAAATTGATAATTAAAGGGCTGGCGGACAAATTATGTATATATATATATATATATATATATATATATATAGCTCTCGGCTCTTCGACAGTACATCCCGGTCATATTCTGTTGTTGAATTCTAACTACACCGCTCTCTGGTCTGGCGATCCGGAGACAATATAAGCTAGAAGTACAATTACTATACAAACAAGGGACAAAATTGTCTACGGATTTAGACTGAATAAAGCAGTATAATTTATTCTGACATTATCCCCATAGCGATATCAATCGTTTCCTAATTTAGTTTACTTAAATTTCTTCAATTTCATTTGCAATTTACAAATTTTTGATTATACCTAAATTTTATAAACAAATATATATTTATGTGAAAAAATATTAGAACAATGAAAACTGAAAGTACCTCAGGTATCTGTACAATTATATTAGCTTTACTTCTATTCAGAATCGTTTACTATTCCTTAAATTTAATAATCTAATAAAAAAATACATTTAAAGAAGTTATATATTTTAAATTTCAAAGGTATTTTAATTTTAATTAAAGGATAATATTTTACCGATAGCGTTATAAATTTAAAATAGTCAGGAGAAAGGTGAGAATAACTGTTTAAATCCAGTATCATTCGTTAAGAACTTAATAGCATATTTGTATCGATACAACTCTAGTTATTCAGAAGATTAAATATAAACAAATGATAAAAAACTATGGGTAAAATACTAACAAACGTAGTTCTCTTCGAAGAGTAAATGTGCTGAATTTTACAAGAATTGACTTCAATTCGCTAATTTTTAAAATATATCTCAACAAGATGCAATGTTGAAGACGTATGCGGCTAGTTTTCAGTTTTCACGACTCGAAAAAGTTATTTCGTCGTCAACAAGTAAAACAAGAGGTGTAACTGTTAGGAAAAATAGCAAAAGTAATCGTATCGTAGAGAAAAGAAACTAAAATTGATCTAAAGTAAATCAGTTGAAATAGAAATGTACATTATATCATTAAACATTCTGAAAGTAAAATGCCTTTCATGAAAGAAAAATTAAATTATTAACCTTACGTAAAAAAGAAAACCTGGTGTAATAGTATTTAAAATTATATTATTTAATAACTTCTTTATTTTTGTTGCAAAAAAGATAAAAAATATATGATAAGTGATAAATTACGATTAAAAAGGTAATTGTGATAAAGAAAATGCAGTAATTATTATAATCTTTTTAAAAAAAAAATATCTCCCATTCAAGAAATGAAAATGAATAGAAAATAGTGTCTTCAAACTTTCTATAATAAATACGGTATGGTTTTCTTTAAAGAAAGGTTTTATATCCGCATCAAATAAGTGAACACATATTCTAATTCAATGTATAGTGAAAGCGGTCTATAAACCCCATTCTCCTACGTTAAGTTCAACTTACTACCTAAATTTATTCTAACCTTATCGTGTGGCGTATTTTGTCCGTCGTCAATTAAGAGCTCATTTACAAATTAAGTTACACGTTAATAAATTATTCAGTCTAGCCTTCGGTTAATTAAAGTGTGAAATCGTTTGCACAAAACCTAAACTGATTATATTATATTTAGCGTGTAAGTTGTTGCATATAATAGGGGAAAACAAGAAAAGTAATGTAAAAATATGTTTTAAATAAACGGCAAATAGATTAAAGCGTTATAGGCCATAATTTTAATGTTTATAATTTAATCTTGGTAAAAAAGAAAATAAAAAAATTATTGAAAAAATTGCAAATATTTGATATTTCTATAAAGCTTTAAAGGAAATGACGTCATATAATAAGCAAAAAATATTTATACACGGGAATTGAAAACGATAAACGATGTTAAAAATACTAACAACTGAAATATAACTAGATGTCATTTTGTTTGTTAATCATCACTCGTAGATAACGAGGAATTTGTTTAAAAAATCAAATACTTATATAAATAAACAGAACCTAAATTTAATTACATTTTTTAAATAAAAAAAAAATAAAATAGCAGTAAAATTTTAAGATACAACCCAAAAAGATTTTAAACTTGGAGACACTTTAAAACCAAAATTATGACAGGGTTTTCAAGAAAAAAAAAACTTAAGAACACTACAAATAAACTTATACATAAATATGCACACTATATATATATATATATATATATATATATATATAGTAATGATCATGTACAATATAAGAACTGGTTGCTAATTCTTCTTTTATACTTCCCTAAATATAACCTTATATTTCAAGTATTGCAGGAAAATATAAAGTCAAAATTCATGAAAAGTGTATTTATGACTGAGCAGAGTTTTTTGACGTGTTTAGTTTTTAGTGTTTTCAAGAACCGATGCCAGTTTCTTAATTGTAACCGTAGTAACATTAATGTTATTGTTTTGCAGTCAGATTTAAAAAAAAATTATAATATTAATGTAAGAATAGTACAGTTTCATTCGATTGTTTAACATTAACCTAATTATTATGATTTTTATAAGTTATTAGAAGTAAATTTTGTTGTATTATTATAATTTAACCTTACATGGTGTCCCAAAAGTTCCACACCATAGGAAGTTTACTAATTTTCATCTGTTTTCTAGGTTTTTTTTTTAAACTCCGGGACCATCGTTAGGTACTGATCCGGAGGATGAGATAAATGATTTTTAGCATGTGCAAATGCCATGACTGACCGGGATTTGAACCCGGTACCTCCGGATGAAAGGCCGAGACGCTACCACTCGCGCCACGGAAGCCGGCATTGTTTTCTAGTTACAGGACTAAAATCTGTTGACCACTGAAGAGCAAGTAGAGAGTATCCTCCTTTATGGAAAAGAAGGATTCTCTCATAGACAAGTTTCAGTTGAATTTAAGGCGAGGCATTTTCAACGATAGCTAGTGTCGCACACAACGGATGGCAGACTGCTAGCAAAGTTCAAGGCCACAGGTAGTATTACCGTTGCTAAAAGATTTGGACGTTCGAGCACTTCAGAAGAGGTAGTGGAAGGGGTTTTGGCGAAGGTATCTGCAAGTCCGAAAAAATGAATTCGCCAAAAAGCTTGGAAGTGGGCTTTTCTTGCAAATAAACAAGTATCATTCGTACAAGTTACTACCGTTACACCACATGTCAGAAGACGGATCCTGATCGCCGTATGGAAATGCGCAATTGCTTTTTGACCCAGTTGGAGTAGGACCCAGAGTTTTTGTTTAAAGTTATGTTCTCTGACGAAGCCGACTTTTATGTAAATGGTAAGGTGAACCGACATAACTTACGGTATTGATCCGACAGTAACCTTCACTGGTTTATCGATAGTAAGCAGCAAGAAGCTGATCGCGTCATTGTTTGATGTGGTTTGTGAAAAGACCGTATCATTGGTCCTTACTTCTTTGACGGAACAGTTAACAGCGAATCTTACTTGGCAACGTTAGGAAATGAATTACTGCCTGATTTCAATTTGCTGGGTTCTGGAAAACCAGATTTGTTCATGCAGAACGGTGCACTCCCACATTAGGTACAAAAGTTCGTCATTGGCTACATGGAACTTTTTTCCTTTTTGGGGCTAAATGTATACCCTAATCATACAGCCTGTTAGTGTTTTTCCCTTTAAAAAAAAAAAAAAATCCCTTCAAATAAAATTTCCCATTTTGGTCAACAGAGCTATATATCGTATCAATCAAACGTAAAAGTTTATTGCCAAAGAAAATAATTTGTAAACTTCAAACAATTAAGTTTTATTAATTTTATTTGATAAAGATTTTGAAATATTTCTTCAAATTTCACAATATATATATTATTTTAAAATTAAATATGTATATATACGAGTATTAACTTAAATGTAATTTATTTTCCTCATGACTGGATAGACTTAAATATAATAACCCAAAAGATTAATAAAGATAATATTTTAAAGTAAAATACGTTAACATTTTTAATACAAAATTGATATATATATCAATATATATATCTAATATATAATATCAATATAATATATAATATAATAATATATAATATCTAATATATATAATATCAGTATATATATATATATCTGTGTCTGTGTGTGTTTGTGTTGACATATATATATATATATATATATATATATACTCATATTTGTTGCCCGCGGTTTCCCTTGAGTGAATGTTGAAATTGTAGAATGAGTTTTAAAAAAAACAAATATTAAATTTTGATTAAAATTCTACCACAATTTAGTGATGGTTGTTTTAGTGAGCTTGCTGGGAAATTGGTTGATTTACTCTGACGAGGAATTCGGGCTTTGAGCTCTGGTGCGCTAGCTGACATTAACTTTGCGAGTTGTTTAAAATTACCATTGTCTCTCGTAGGATGGAACGTCAGTTACCGCTTTTTTCAAATATTACTTAATTTTATCATGAAATTAATCAATATAATAATCATGAATTATAATATAATAATGTCTATATTAAATATAGAAATTAAATTTAATAAATTAATCGAATCAAGTGATATATCGAATTAATAAACTAAAACAAAACATTTTAATAATTTTTACAAAATTAAATTTACTACAAATTATCTTTTCTCATATGATTTTATAATTTTTTAATTGCCTATAGAAGGCAAGGCAAGTAATTTATCGAATATACTTTGTTTTCTATGCGAATGTAAACATTTACGACTTTGGATCGCACAATGCAAACATTGAAATCAATACTAGATGAAAAAAATACATAACAAATAGTAAATTAAATTCTCGTGCACACAAAAATAAGTTCATCCCTAACGTTAGTAATATTTTTTATTGAATTAGAACGATAAAAATATCAAGAAAATGAACCAGAGTCGTCTACTGCTATACAGTCGATAATTTTTTAGATAATTTTGATATTTATAATTTTTATACAGAATTTCTATCCGCCTCCTTTCCTACTAAATTGACATAATGAAATCCGGTGAAATATATACCAGTTTATTTTTAAAGTAACAACTAATTACAATTTTCAAGACCCTAACACTTTCAACTTCGTGTATTTTTGTGAAAAACTCTCCTTTCCCTCAGCCACCCACAAACTGGATTTTTATAATGGTGAATAGTGAAACAAGTCTTAGCTTGTTTTAAAGACAACTGTAAACATCAATTCTTAACACAGTAACAACTTATCCGAGATATCGAAACCCTTTTTCTCCATTTATATTTCTTTTAGACGGAGTTTTCCAAAATCCTTTTTTAACGGGTACCAATATTATAAAAATAATTTACCAACCAAAATTCACCTACCTAGGTTAAGAGCAGTCCGTTGATAAATAAGTCAAGAAACTTTGTGTATATGTGTGTGTGTGTCCGCGCGCGTATGAGCATGTTCGTATAAATACATATCTTTCTAGAAACTAATAATATTTCTTATAAAAAAATATCTTTATATTACGTTATTAATAATATTTTACTGGTTGGATGAAAAACAACTTATTTTAAGCAGTCTCATTCGTTAGGCGCCAGTTTGTCAGTTTATGACTCGTAAATTACGTTTCTGACTTCAATCAAATTTGGAGTTAATCAATGTTAAATTTATTGTTGTAAATAAATACAATAAATTTACTTATATAAAATGTTCGTGTTTAATCTTTTGGTTTCTTTATGAACTACACTTAATTCTTTATAATTAAATTTAGATCAATTTCAAATTTACGCAATAAAATTTACAAAATTGTTGTTAATATTAAATTTAGTATTTTCCTTTTTGATACGTTATTATTGTAGCAATTTCAATAAAAAAAATCAAAAATACATAAAACTATTAATACAATTGTATAAATCATAATCATAATTGACTAGAAAAGTTTTGTTAATTTAAGCCGGAAGAAAATAGAAATACTATAATCCATGTTTATATACTTAAGGATACATATATTTCGAGGTTTGACAGACAAATTGACGTCATTAAATTAACTACGCTTTGCGACATCTATAGAGGGTTACCAGTTCGTTTATAGTTAATTCTTTTGTAAGAAAATTTTCTTGCTTCAGAATTTAAGTAAAATACATTTTATTTTTATTGCTTTGAATTAATATGAAATTTTAAAAATATTGTTATATTTCGCAAACCCTTAAAATTTTTTTTTTAATTAGGATATTAATTTTTTTTTTCAAAAGAAATCCTAAGGACTTCAAACATAGATAAAAAGGAGCAAAACCTAAATATTAGTATAAGTATTAATATTGCTACTAATATTGACTAATGTTTTGCGACTAGTAATACTAATAGCCAAAAATATGATATAACTTACTTTAAGATAGTTTAAATATATCAAACCAGTTTAATAGGAAAACAAGTTCAAAATTTAATAATGCGCATTATCGATTAAAAATAAAGGGTGGATTTTTAGAAAGCGTTTTTATTAATTCACAAAATTATATTAACATTTAGAAAAGTATTACTTACAAGTTTATAATCATCATTCAGTAAATGTCTATTTAGCCACGTCACTCTCATCTCCGCTTGTGTCTTCAAGTCATTATATGAACCAAGGTCCATCTCTTCTTTAGCATTATTGATAATGGCTGCTCTCGGTCTACCTCTAAGTTTTTTACCCAAAACCTTGCCCTCAAATATATTCGTGAAGAACTAGTCATGTCGTAGTACATATACCATCAATTTTGCTCTTCTTCTTCGTATAACATTTAGCAAGGACCTCCTCTCACTCACTACTGCTAACACTTGATCATTTCTTTTCCTACCCACCCAGCTTGTTCTTGTTATTCTTCTCAAAATCCACATTTCCATTGCATCCAGTCTTTTTCTTTCTGCTTCCCCAAATGTTCATGTTTCACATCCATAACTGAAAACACTCAAGACATAAATTTTAGAGAACCGTTTCCTAATTTGTATACTCATTTGATTATCAGTCAGTAAATTCTTTTTATCCTGGAAAGCTCTTTTTGCCAGCGCTATTCTTCTTTTTGCTTCTGTGGCACATTTATTATCGCTAGAGACGGTGCTTCCCAAATAACAAAAATTGTCAACCTTCTCTACAACAGTACCGTCTAATTTAATATCAAACTAAATTGTAACTTAACATCAAAAATATTGTAATTTCCTTTCTTTTTCTTAGAATCATAGTCTTTGTCTTCCTATTAATTTTCAGTTTAGGTTTATAATGAGTGCTAGAAATGTCCATCTGGTTTTCAATGCATGCATCAACGCGTTCTTCTTAATTTGTATATGAACTTTTTCAGTGTAACAGTAGTGATATTTGATAAACAGTCCTCAATATTTTAAGTCCATCAAGTGTATGTGGGTTGTTTGAGTACACATTATCTTTCAAAAATAAGGTCCGACAATTCTCCGACAAGATACACTGTAGTGTATCGAGGTGTACCCCAATTTTTTGCGAATGTAATAGTTGTTCATTGAACACATGTGGGTTCTCTGAAGACCGTAATCTGTAACTTTACATCGATAACCTTCAAGAAATTTGTGACTAATTTATATTTTTATGTATTTTTATTTATTGCATGTTTAGTAATCAATAATAAAATAAAGCTACCGCGAAAAACATGGAAACTAATATAGTATGGAAACTTTAGTTTCCATTCAAGGCCATCCAATATATAACACGTCTCTTCAAAGGCATACTTTGAACTACAAGCTTCCTGACGGAATGGAAGCTGTCGCAAAGTTAACGGTCTCGAAACTGATCAAAAAAATGAAGCCGATCAATGATGTAGGTTCATACAGCCGATAAACTTATTCTATCGAAGGTATTTGAAAGACTACTTCTTCCAAGCCTGTGGCCGATTTTAGAGAAAGAGCCATTACTCCAGACTATCAGTTCGGCTTCAACGTGGTCACTCAGCAATCGGAACAAACACTCAGGATTGTCAATGTTATCAGCAATTGCCTAAAAGAAAAGATGGTTTTTTGAGGGTTTTTTTTTGGATGTCCAGCAGGCCTTTGGCAGGTTTTGACTACTCTATTGCCTTTGACCTACTCTATTAATTAAAAAGGAGCCTTTTTCAAACGTATTACTTGATCATACAAAGCTACTGGGACGGACGTTTTTTTCAGGTGAAATATAAACAAAGACTTGTTTTAATTCTATGATATTAGATCAGGTGTTCCTTAGGGCTCAGTTCTGGAATCGATTCTAAACTCAGTCTTCACTGCGGACCTTCCGACTATAGAGGAGATCACAGTTAGATCATTTGCAGATGATACAGCTATCCTGACTGTGGATACTTATTCTATCGTAGCTTCTGCTAAATTGCAAATGAATCTAATTATCGAGTGAGTAGTTAGATGGAAGATGAGGGTTAATCCGGATAAGTCTATGCCTTTTACCTTTACGACGAGGAGAGGTAACTGCTAGCGAGTTCAACTTAATGGCGTCTTCATCCCGAATGTTGATAGCGTGCAATACCTAGGACTGTATCTGGATCGCCGTGTAACGTGAAGTAATAAGTAGAAACATTATAATAAGCTTAACATTAAGTTCAGGGAGATGTACTGTTTCCAGGCAGGGGATAGCATCTACAATTATCTAACAAGCAATTGCTGTACTCAGCCCAAAAACGAAATTTGAATCTACAGAATCAAACTGTGGGGTACGAGAAGCAAGAGTAACATCGAAATTATGCTATGATTCCCGAAAAAACTATTGAGAAATATAACAAAAGCTGTGTTCTACGAAAAATACTGAAATTCACGATTAGCTGGGATTGCCCACCGTTCGAGAGGAGATAAGGCGGTTTGGTACAATATACAAAATGAGACTGAACGAGCATGTGAATTGGCTCGCGGTTAATTTACTTATGCTTCCATTAAAATGCAACAGATTGTAAATTAAGCACTGCATAAAATAAAAAAAAATTTATAACAATATATTTCTTTAAGACATAGGACAAAGGCTTCAGCCTTTTGTCATTCGGACCAATATTTCTAACCTTTCGGCTCTTGGCTGCAATCCAATAGAAACAATATTTTATCGAATGTACAAGTATTTATGTTGCTTTAGTAGATCTAAGACAAAATTAAATATGTCAATACACTCAAATTTTGAGATGTAGAAGGTTTTCCTAATGTTTTTACAGCATTTTTTTATGTTATAGTATACCAATCCTTTCTTGTGTAATAATGTGTTATTAATTAACAGGTACAATAACTAATTAAATTATTAGGCCTACTATAATCTTATAACGTATTATTATTTTCTTTTAAAGCTTGGTTGTTAAAAATTTATTGAGAAAAAATTAAAATACGCCTATTTGTCCTACAAATATTTCAACTGTTATGCAATCACTAAGTTAAGTTATTTGACTGTTATTATTACACTTTATATATTACTAACGAAATAAATAGGGAATGGAGTTAATTAAAGTAAAGATTGATATTCAATCTGTGTCTTACAAATAAACAAAAGTTATATCCTTTCAAAGTTATTCTATAAATATACCAACATTATAAAAGTATTATGGAGCACGGATTTCTCTAATATATTCATGGCTTGAGACAAGCAGACGAATTACATTTATTTCAAACGATGAGATCTTTTCCCTTGAGATAATTATATATTTATAAAGTGTAAATCCATCTTTTCCGAGCTAGTATCAATCAAAAAATATTTACTGACCATCCTGGAATTTAATACAGTACAAGTAACGTAATATAAATAACATAAGTATATCGAAGCCAAACAGCAATTTGTCAAAAATCATTCTATTTAATTGAGGGTAGATATTTTAACTTATATTTATAACTATACTTATATAACTATAAATAACTTTAACTTATATAACTGATAAATACGGGTTAATTAAAATTTCCCGGTGATAAGCTAATTTTTTTCTTATTATAATCTATTTTTTTAGTAAGTTAATTTTTTATAATAGTTTTCAATTTTAATTTTTTCTTGTATAATATTAATATCATGCTCAAGGGATATTATGTAATGTTTTATCTAATGAAATATATTTTTTAATATAAGATAGTCATCGTCATACACTTTTATATACCTTTTTTCCTGTTTAGCCTCCGGGAATCACCGTCAGGTATGACTTCTGAGGATGAGCTGCATAAGTGTACGTGAAATGTAGTTTTGTATAGTCTTAGGTCGACCATTTCTAAGATGTATGATTAATTGAAACCCAACCACCAAAGAATACCGGCATCCACAATGTAGTATTCAAATCCGTATAAAAGTAAATGTCTTTACTAGATTTGAATGTTGGAACTTTCTAATTTGAAATCAGCTGATTTGCGAAGATGCGATCACCACCAGACCAACTCGGTGGGTTACTTTTTATATACCTGAATTTATTTTGGATTACTTACTTTAAACATTTTGGATGAATTGGAAAAGAATAAATCTATGAGTAAGTTCTTGAAGGGTGGTTAGTCGGTTGTACATTTTTAGGCTTGTGTTTGAAGTCAAAGACTGAACAAACTCATTTTTTTACTGGGCTGGATAAGCAATATTGTATAAATATAAATCAAATTTTCATTAAAATTTGTCCTAATTTTGTATATTTTTAATCCTAGTTAGAATTTACTGATATAAGAACTGTATAATCCAATGAATAATAGGACCACCGGATGTATTCGTCAAATTAATTAATCAATTATTTTATCATATTCCATTTGAGTTCATTTTTAGATATTAAAAAGAAGAACTAGGACCTTTTCCCAAAAAAATATTTCGTTAATAATACTCAATACTTTCTTAATGGTTACACCACAAAATCAAACATATTTTTGATGATAACGGAGCTCTTAATTTTGTAAATAGGATTATTTACATGAGAATACTGAAAAATAGTTATAAAAAAATCTGATGTAGACACCACATAACTTCCTTGTACGCCTATTAAATTAAATATATACTTTTTTTTTTACAATCGGAAAATTATTAATAAATCAATAAATTTAAAATAAAAAAATATAAAAAATAGTTAAAAAGGTTAAATTTTTTTTTACAATCAGCGTTTAAAATTATTAATAAATCAATATAATGTAAATATGAAAATAAGTACCACTTATGATATATTTTGGAAAGCTCTCAATGAGGGCTGATTACTGCAGTTAAGAAAAAGTCTAAAATCCAATTTTTTTTCGATTTTGAGCTTTTTTAGACACGTTTGATTCAGTCAATTGCAATCAAAAGGTGGGAGCAGAACTAGATGAAACAACAGTCCGAAATCTAAAATTTCTACATTCTATGGCTAATTGTTTTTGAGTTATGCGAGATAAATACATAGAAAAGTCACGTCGAAACTAGACAAACTGAATTCAGGAATCGTAAAAATGGATATTTCCGTTGAAATCTGAAAACCGAAATTTTTTGCGATCACAATACTTCCTTTACTTCGTATAAGAAAATAGAAAGCTGTCTATGCTTTTCTGACAAATAATTCATATCTGTTGAGTAATTCAGTATATAACGTTATCACAACCATAATCACTCGCAAATCTAGTAGCTGTAAATAAGTATGTATAACATCCGCTTGATCACTGTTTGTGAGAAAAAATTATTGGGCTCTTATGATTTACAAAGATTTATTAAAAAAAAGTGTGATTTTTTATAGACCTCTTAGTAAGTATGTATAAAAAAAAATAGTTGTAACACTCCTGGATTTGGTTATTCATGTTACTTCCTCGTAAGTATAAGGAAGTATTGTAATCGCGAAAAATTTCGATTTTCAGATTACAACGGAAATATCTATTTTGACTAGTTTCGGTTTGACGTCTGTACGAGATACAATCGTGTACTTCTGTTGAGATATGTTTAGCATATCTCAAAAACAATTAGCCGTAGAAATTTGAAATTTTGGATCTAGGACTGTTGTAACATCTAGTTGTGCACCTTTCCTTTTGCTTGAAATCAAATGAACCAAAATTGTCCAAAAAAGCCTAAAATCCAAAACAATTGGGATTTTGGACTTTTTCTTAATCACAGATATAAGACCTCATTATATATGTGATTAAGAAAAAGTCACCTTTTCACCTATATAACGTAAGTGGTACTTATTTTCATTGGTTCCAGAGTTAAAATAAAATTTTTATTAGTGTAATTTTTTTATCTTACAAGAGGAAGGCACATCGGTTCGATTCAGACTTCATCTCCTTTTTTTTAACTTTTTATTTTAATTTAATTATATTCTTTTATTAATAATTGTTAACCTCTGATTGTAAGAAAAAATCTGTATATGTAATTTAATCGGCCTACAAAGAAGTGTTATGTGGTGTTCACATCAGATGATTATATAGTGGAAAACTAATGACACTAAACAATTTTAAACTCGACATTTTTTTTACTTTTTTCTGCTCCCCCACTCATAAAAATTCCCTCCCTAGAAAGCTTGAGTTTTCTACGTTTATTATGTTATGGAAAAATAAAAATAAAATACACTACACAATGTACAACCAACAGATGTTACCTAAGATTTTTTTTTGAGTGGGGTGAATAATGAACAAATTTTATTGCAACACTATTTTTAAAAGTTTAAATAAAATAAGTTTTAAAAGATTCAAAAAAACAATTTTTTTAAACAGCGAATAGCTCCTGCACCAATAAGTACTTTTTTAGGTCACCTGTACTATTACTATGCTTAGGAAAACATAGAAAAATTCTGTTCAAGAGATATGCAATAAATAATAAAATAGTTTTTTTTAAATTCTGGGGTAGGAGAGAATTTGTGAGAAAAAAACTTTCTTAAAATGGTAAGATAAGCATGTATGCATGAACTGAGTTTAATATAAAGAGGAGTTTTGCAAACTTTTGAGAAAATTGGCCTCGAAAAACTATCTATGCTTCTACTTGGAGATATTAACCCCATAATTTTACTAAAAAACAGCCCCGTATACATGAGTCTCTATTCCAAATTTCATAAAAATCGGTTTTCCAGTGAAAAGTTACGCTTCAAACTCCCCAATACACGAACTTATCAGCGTATGAACATTAACACCCACTTTTTTTTTATTTTTAGGTTCCGTGGGTCAAGAAACATCGAGAAATGAAAAAACCCATACCCAATTTTTTGACTAATTACCATACTATTCTACTTGCAGCATAGCACTCTCTAGAGCTAAAATGCCAAGAAAGTAAAACAACTAAAAAGGCAGTGGTTTATACCAAAAGCACTACGAAATAAAGGGTTAAGAAAATTAAGTTTATATTATAATAACATATTAGTAAATTGCCGATTACTTTCCCGTCTAGATAGCACTGCAGCTCTCCAAGCAAAAATATTGTAATCGGCCAAATTTGGGTATATGCGGTTTTCACCGGATCTTGGCGTTTTGGCACGTAAGAAACCCAAAAAATCGGATGGAAATTTTCCGGATGTAAATTTTGTATGTAAATGTGTGTGTTCGGTGTTGGCCTCTAAAGCACCTTATATTTCCAGAATTACCGGACCGATTTTGACCAAATTTAAATTACTTCTGTATATGGGTGCATTGATGTCGTTTTCAACTTAAAGGGTAATGGGGGTGAGGCTGTAGAGCAAGACCATCCTCAGTATCCCGAGATTTCACCTAATAAAGGTCATATTTTTCTTAGGCACATTTGTGAACAATTAAAAAATAACAATATTTCCAAAAGAAAATTTTGCAAAATCACACCCCCATTCCAAAAAATGCTGTTGTAGTAGTCTTCTATGTTGTGACGCCATATGTAAGCAGTGGAATTAAATAAATGAATAATATTTAAAGTGTAAAAACGTAACTCGGTCTGGCTGGATCTCGAATTCAATTGTCTGGTGGACTCGGTGCCTGGTGCGTTGAGCCACGTGGCTACAATAGTCTGCCGACCGCACAAGGGAAATTTATTCTAATTAAGTTGCGAAATTACATTAGTTTTGTTAGTTCCGACCGTCGTCGCTAGTACCGCTGCAACTGCGCGAATTATATATGGTATGCACGCGCGCACGTTTTAGTTAGAAACACTGAATTAAATAAAGAAAAATATTGTATTTAATTAAATGATAAATATTTTTAATTAAGTTGTGTATGTGTGGATAAGCCGTGCATCAGAAACAACCCACAATTGTAGGACATTCCCGGAACGCGGCTTTGGCCGCTTAACGGAAAATTCCTACAATTGTATTGTCAGCTTTTTTTTTTAATATATATTTTCTTTTTCATTTAAATGTACGAGCATAAATTTATCTGTATTTCATTATCTAACAACATGTTAAGCTGGATCCTACAAGATGATAATTGGTTTTTCTAATCAGATGTCAACCGTTCTTGTGGCAGTGCACAATAAAGATACCATAAAGATATAATTATTACATAAATTAAAAATAGGTAATGGTAATTTCACATGTAAATTATTGAAAACATGACTTTTACGTGTTATTGAACATCTTTGTACAATTAGTATAAAAAAATTGAATACAGTTTATATTGGATTATAAAAATATTAATTTTTAACCTTCTACAAAATATAGTATTGTATATATGACGACTATTTTTTACTGATTTAATTATCTTTAACAATATTAACAGTCGTAATCAAGAAAATGTTCATTCAATAACTCTCAAAAACAGTCATTCGAGTTAAAAGAAAAATGTTATTAAATTATTAACTTTAACAAATAAAATTAGATAAAATAAATAATTTTGTTGTAACTTAATTAAGTAGTTTAGGAGTTTATTTTTGTCAAAAAATATTAATGAAGAAACCAGTTATATTATATTTAAATAAAATATTACTTATCTTTCATATATAGAGTAATTAACAAAAGGAATATAAACTTACTTTGTGGTAGAGGAATTGAAATTCTGTTTATTTGACGTTGTTGTATATGTATGTATCCATATATATATATATATATATATATATATATATATACTTGTATTATCACAATACAGCAGATATTAACAATGGGATGCGCATGTTCTATAGCAATTTTAAAGCTCCGTTGTAACAACTATGAACATGCAAAAGATTTTGGAACAATGTAGTTAGTTCTCTGTTCGTACTAGATGTAGGATATGTTGGATATAATATTTAGCACAAAGGAAGTCGGTTGGCTTCAGAAATGAGGTTTTATGGTTTAAAATTATCTTATCTCTTTTATAAAGAGAACCTAAATATTATTAAATAACATAAATTAAATTTTTTAAGTGCATATTTTATTACATTAACACAAGAAAAAAATTTTTGTTTCTTTCAAGAAGATATTTTTCATCATACAAAGAGTTTCATTAATCTCCTATGAGATATTTTTCAGGTTCTTTTTGGTGTTTAATATATTTAAAGCACCTGATATACAAGAGGAAACCATTCCGGATTACTACCTAAGAGAGGAACAGTGTTTATTAAACAGTTAGCATTGTGGTGAACAGAGTATTGTAACCCTTTATGGCTGAATAAGGCGTTTATTTTAATGAATTTTGTATGTTGATATGCAGTAGTATGTGTTGAGTGAAGAAGGCCAAAGAAACGGCATAACTCATCATTTACCGCATAAACATGATATGAGAGCTTGTTATTTTTTAACATAATTGTTTTCTGGGATTTAGGTCGTTCTCAACTGTCTTGTTATACCACTTTACATAAGTAATTAATCGAAAGGAACAATTTTCGTGGTATTTTAAATTCCTACACTAAAAATATTTAGTAAAAACCTTTTATTTTAATGTAAACAGAAGAAAAATCAAACTTTTTCTTCATTATTCTATTTCTGGTTGACGTGTAGCAAACATTTCTAGCCGTTCTCACTCCTGATACAACAAAATTTATAAAAATGAAATGCTAAGAACAAATTAGATTTTATCAATGAAATTTGAAGAATCGATTTTCATTAAATTCAGTGCCAATTAATTATTTCTAAAAAAAAAAAAAAGAAAATGTATGGCAATGAAATTCGATAACAGAACTATTTACTTTACATTTACCTTAATAATTTTTACTATGACAAGGTCGTTATGCTTTGATTCCAAAATAAATCACAAACGGATATAAAAGATTTGCTCACCATTTATTTAAAATAAAATATTTTTTTTTAATATCATTATATCACTAGTTAAAAATTTTATTATTCAAAAAATAATCTATTTTTTGTATAATCTGATTTTTACGCATCTCTGTTTAGCGAGCACTAATATTGCATTCTTAAATAATTTTCGTTAACGCCGTTTTAGTAATAAGTCTAATTAGCATCGTTATATACTTACTTTTAAATTATTTGTAATATTTAATACCTTTATGAATTTAATTATTTTACTTTATTTCACGTACAAACAAAGAAATACGATAAACGTCCATCGAAATAAATTGGAAAGCATGATTACGCTCCAAAATTCGTTTATAAAACCTTTTAATTAAAATCTAAGCCTATTTTATTGTAAATTTTAAATAAAAATAAAAAACCTGATGTGGACACTAAATGACTTACTTCAACGCCTATTAAATTGCATATACACATTTTTAAAAGTGCATAAAATTTTATTTCACAAATAACTTTTGATTTTTTCAAATTTTTTTATTGTTATTATTCAATTATTATGTATTGTAAAAAATGTTTACAATCACAGGTTAACATTTACTAAGAAATCAATATATTTAAATAAAAAAAAGTTTATGAAGTCGAATTCGTAGCGATGTGTCGATGGTGTAAGATAAAAATATTTCATTAATTAAAGTTATATTTGGCTATAACTCTGGAACCAATGAAAATAAGTACCACTTATGATATATCATTGAAAACGTCTCAATGAGAGTTTATTACTGCAGAAGAAAAAGTTCAAAATCAAAATTATTTTGAAATTCGAGCTTTTTTGGACACTTTTTGTTTAGTCGATTGCAATCAAAAAAGGGAGGTGCCTAACTATGTTAAAACAGTTCTAAATCCAAAATTTTAACATCCTACGGCTATTCGATTTTTGAAATATGCGAGATACATACGTATGTACAGATGTCACACCGAAACTAGTCAGAATGGATTCAGGGATGGTCAAAATGGATATTTCCGTTGAAATCTGAAAACCAAATTTTTCCCGATCACAACCTTTCCTTTCTTCCTTTTCTTCGTACAAGGAAATAAAAATGTTAAAAGACTTGTAATTTTAGGCAATCCAAATATTAATTGTACATCTAGCTACCATTTAAATCGCTAAACCATAATGGGATAGGTAATAAGCACAAAAATGCTTTATTTTAGATTTAGTAGTAGCAATAGATATCGCATAAACCTAGACTTACAAATTTTGTGCACCATGATAATCCGAAATAAAATTTACACCTGCCAAATTGGAATGTCGGAAAAACAGATTTAACTGCAAGATACGAACTCCACTTAAACTCTAAAATCACTGTGTCAGGTTTTTACTGATTTCATAAAATTTATTAATAAGTGATCGCGTATATTAGTAACTCTCGCGGGATTTAGACGATAAAACAGAAAATATTTCTTGAAAATATCTTCCGCTTTTGTAAACATGAACTGTATATAGTTAATTAAATAATTTTGGACCAACAAAAAAGGTACCATCCGCTGAAGTTTTTCCAGAAATTCTATGTTAGTATCACAAGTAATTAATTAATACTTCTTTACTTTGGTCATCAACATGAGCAACATTTTCAGTATAGCTAGATAAGAAGTTTATATTAATATTGTATTTTAATCATAGCAATGTTAAATGATTTTAATCATGTTATGATTTAAGATAACGTGAAATATTTTATTTTACGTTGCCAAATTTCCATCAATCTTTTATCTTCCTTGTTCCTCCAGATTTGAATATGCTAAAAGCACAAATAATTTGTGCATTTATTCTTTTCCATTACTCACAAAATATGTGCTTAGGTCCTGCACGGACCATATTACCCACCACGTTTTAGTATATACCTCTTTTAGGTTGGATAGATAGAACTTATCTCAAAACATGATAAAAGACAGCATGAATGTTTAACCAATTAAAGAGATATCCCCACCAATGATCAATATTTTAAGTATGTGAAAACAAATTTATAAACATTGCTAATTACCCTTTGCAGATGATATCATGATATTTGCAAACAGATGGATGAGGCTCGAATTAAAGACCAGAAATTAAGCGAATTTGCTAATAAAACAGGCTTATAAATTTCTTTTGAGAAAACAAAATGGTTCTCTACCGATAAAAAAATAAATTACGAATACTAAAAATTCTGGAAAATCAGGAATTTAAAAATGTATCAAAATTAAAATATCTCGAAAAAGTAATAACGCCAAACGCTCTGGGAAAGGAAACCCTAAAAGAGCGAACACAGAAAATGGTGTTACTGTACAACTTAACATGAAATTTATACGAGAAAATAGCTTTCGCATAATCTAAATTCCGCTAAACAGTTATACTTCCAGAAGCGTTACATGGCGCCGTGTGTTAGCAAATTTTTTCGGATAAAGACCTTTTTAAAATAGGAAAAAGAATTTTAAGGAACATATATGAATCCGATTACGAGGATGAAAACCAAAAAATCAAACAGAAATTTATAAAATACAGAAAAAATAAAAGACGCCATCCAGAGAAGAACATTACAATTTTATAGGCATTTATACAGGATGAGCGAAAACAGATTAACAACAATTATTTATTTTTTAACAGTAGAAAACTTTTTATAAATCTCCAAAGAAACCTGTTTAAATAGAGACCAATTAAGAAAATTAAACAAAGAATGTTAGTTTCCAGAGAAGAAGGATAAAAGGAGTATAAAAACGCGTGGACCGAGGAAGAAAAACAACAGATTGAAAAAATGAAAATATTGAGAAAACAAAATAAGTTCAAAACTATTACGCGAACGTGATCCTTAGTGGTCCGGAAGAACAAAAAAAAATTTCTCTCTGTGTTGTTTTTTATCTGTACGACAAAGCTAATCGCATGGAGTTTGTACCACCTCATACAATAGCGTGATATGCAGATGGTATTTCATGTAAAATTGTACGCTAAACTGTTCCATTTTACTATCTCGGACGTTCAACTTTAAAGTCAACCAGTCTATCCTTTGTTTCCCTTTTTGGTTTAATTAGATTGGATACGCTATACCTTGTATATTTCTTAAGGGCTGTTTTTTGAAGGGATTATTTTCACATATGTTACATTTGTTATTTATATGTTAACACATATGTTATTTTCACATAATTTTTCTGACTAATTGTTGAAAACATATAACTCATTAACGATTGACAGTAATTGACAGATAATAAATCTATACGTAGAAGATAAATTTGTTAATAAGCAACAACCATTGTAATGTTTAGTAATATGAATTAATTCTCTTGTATTACTTTAGTACAAATTTACATTTTAGAAAACACTATATTTATTAGTTATATTATTATTTTTACTTATATTTATTTATGTTTTTAGTTTCATACTTTTATAAACCGTAGTATAATAATGATTATAAAATTCTAATTGTTTTCATTGTATTTTATAATGAATTCACATTTCTTGATAGAAGATCGCAGTGTAATCGATGCAACATATGCTGTTTATTTGTTAAATTTTATCTCAATAATATCCGGAGAAGACTTACATAGATTCAGTTTATAACACTGTATGAATATTCAAGTGCTTATCAGAAGTTGCTTTTTTCTTGTCCTCTCTTCGTCTTTTTTTTTTTTGAGGTTATATTCTTGCATTCAATATTTTACTCATTGTACTTTTTAGCTTTTGTGCGTGTAACGTGTATTTTTTTTTCTCTAAAAGTCCTTCTGACACCTTTCTATTTCTTTATTTTCTTATTCAATCTTATTCATTATTATATAATCTGCAATTTTTTTTTTATCGTGGTAAATTTTGAAATTTTTTATGTTTGTTTATAGTTAATTTGTTTTTCTTTAATTAGTACAGTTTACGTTGAACAACAATATCCATATTTTGAGAATGTGGTTTATGTTTTAACATATATATTTATATATATATATATATATATATATATATATATATAAATAAGTATTTCAGAAGTATAATGTGTTATATAGTAAGTATTTTAAAAAGTGCATTTTAATATTTATATTATTTAATTCATCAGTCAGTAAAATTTTTCCTTCCTACTCTCGTTTATTCCTTCAAAAAAATATATAATTACACTTTATAAATTCAAAACTACATACAAATTTTTATAGTTATTAAAATTAAATTAACTAAATTCCGTTTCATATTAAAAAACAATCAGTTTAGAGAACACTGTAAAAGAGAGAAATAGGCAAAGTCATTAAATTATTACTATTATTTAACTTATGAGAGAAAATGGTTAAAGAATTATTTGGAAAATAACTTCTTTGAGGCAGTATCTGTTTATTTAGGAAATAAAAAATCAGAACATATGCGTATATCTGATCTCTATTATGAGCCAACTAAATACGATTTCCCGCTTCTTTTCACAGACTAGCTTAAAAAGAATTAGTAAACTTGAATAACTGATAAATAATACATAAAAATATATAAATTAAAATAATATTTAAATTCTATATCTGTTTTGTTAATTTTATTTTCATTTGTAGATGAAATTCCTAAGATGGTCTATCTATAAATTTTCCAAATAATTTAAATAATACAATAAAAAACAAAAATCTATCTGTATAAACAACATAGACATTTTTTTAAATTTTATTTATTCGCTGTTGCTTGGTATTGAATTATTATTCATGCAATGATGTATAATCTCATATGATTTTGACATTTAAATATATTTCATCGAGAAAATTCAAGAATATTAATTGGAAAACTTAGGGGGAAAAAGAAACAAATTCCTAGTCGAGAAAGTCTCATTTCATCCAAGTGGTAATACTTTAAGTCCCCTACGTTCTTATCTTTCTTTTTATCGCTTATCGTTTGATTTATCGTTTGATAAGGATCTTTGTTGATCTTTACTTATTTTAAATAGAGATTATAAATATAAATAATACACATATAATTTATAAGTAATTATAAATATATGCTAATTTATATATTTATTAACCTGCAATCAGAAGATTCTATAGTACGTTGCAAAAAATTTTTTTTTTCAAACTTTAAAATTGCGTTATTTTAGAAAGTGCATTCGTAAGTATACTAATATTTGAGTTTTTGCATATTGATACCAATTTTTGGTTGTACTCTAAAAAATGATATTTTTGCAAGTTTCATTCCAAAGATCATTGTACTTTAACCAGTTTACTTACATTGTTTTTTTTTTTAAGAATATAACTCAGAAAATATCCTTTGATACTTTTCTGTTGAATGATATTTTTATTTTATTTGATCCATAATATGTTTGCAATAAAGATTTTTTTTTTTATAAATACTTAAAAGATAATTATATTAGACTATGTAAACTATAAAATATTTACATATAAAAGAGATTCCCGTATATTTGATTCCTTATTATGGATTTTGAATAGTTGTATAATATGTAAATTCCATTAAGCTGTTTATCTACGTCAGTATGTATATGATTTTAGCACAGAGATAATCGTTTGATACTGTGCTTGTGATTGACTAAGAGCAAGAATTATTATTTCTTATTCTATGGATTTAAATTTAATAAGTTGACGAAACGAATATTTTGCTCAGAACATTTCCAAATCACATCAATTTGTTATATATTCTTATAAAAAAGTACTGTTTTTAAAGGCTTGTAGATATATTCATAAAAACTTGAATATGCGTCGCTTTCTATCAGGTTTTTATTATTACGATTAATAACATTAAAAGATTAATAATTACGATTACGATAACATTACGATTAATAATAACATAAAAGATTTTGTAATTTTATTTTTTTTTAATTTTACTTGTAAATTAAAGAATAATTTTTTTAACACCGTGTGCTCAAACATGTATCTTCTAATATTTTTCGAGTGTTACTCTTTTGAGTCAATTTTATTCAACTAAAAATCATCATAAAACAATATATTTTTAAAGAAATCAAAATAATCAATCATCTAAGACTAAAAAAATACGTTTATCCTAAGACAAAAAAAACAACTTACGAAAACAAAATAATGTAACACACAAGTGGTAAAACCAAAAATTTTTTAAAACCCACAAAACCGTTTTGAAGAAACATATCTACTGCAGCGCGCCCTGGCGGCTTATAATCGTAAGACTAATCTAAGAACCTGCTCTGAAGTGATACCTACTTAATGCAAAAACCGCATCAACATTGGTTTATGAAGAAAATGGTAACAGGCATACACACACACACACAAACTCTTACTTCAAACGCACTACCGCCTCCGTTCCGTCGTGCGTAAAAAAAAATCTTTGAAAAATTCAAATATACTCGTATATATGTTTTTTCCTTAACGAATATTGTTTTTATAAAACATCTTATTTATTTCAAATTAATATATTTTACAACTGATGTATATTCAATTATAATTTATATTAACTATAATTAATGCACTTGCTAAATTATAAAATAATGTTTCAATTACATTCTAACTGGTTGAGTACTACGAGGGAATATACATATTCATTTGGTGAGCTCTACTGGAGAATTGATTAAAATATTTTACAAAGACAAAGGCTTCAACAAAATAATAATTCTAAGAAATAGATGATAACTAAGAATATATTCCACTCTTAACGTTTATGTCAGCTGAACACTATGCTGTAACTTATATATACTATGTATATATATATATATATATATTGTATTAAAAACATTCTTAACATCATGGTGGAAACGACAGGGTACTCAATAAAATTAGTGAGCGAACATGTAAGATAACGGATTCTTTGAAAAAAAAATTAAATTACATTTCGGTGTAGTGCACCTTGTTTTAACCATTTCCTGGTTTATAGAATTTTAGTTAATAAACTAATATTTTTCGATGTATTAGAAAATAACAAAAAAATTAACAATTAATAATTAAAATCTGACGCTATTGCACTTTAGCGAGTAGTATCACAATAAACGGAGATGCGTCTATGAATTAAATTAAACTGGTAAAACCGAATTACTGAATTATATTAATTAATTAAATCTATTTTAAATAACTTGTCAAAATATTGCAGAAAAGGATAAAGATAAAACCTTATAGATATAAAAATTAAATAATAAGACAATTATAGGAAGTTGTTTTTAATACAATACAAAAAATAATTCTTAATAATAGAATAGTTTATATTACATTAAAAACTTACTGATCGTCATACAAAATAATTTAAAGTTTATAACATCTATTATTTTAAACAAAACTAAAATTTTATTTCAAGCAAGAAATAAACTGCTTATCTTGAAAGCAGTCATTGACTTCTTATGGTAGACTTTAAGTTGATGTTATCTTACAACCCCTATATCGTTTAACGCATGAAAAGTTAAGAGCATGCACAACTAATGTAGCAGAGAACGACTATTATTCCATTTTATAAAAGGCTTTTTTTATAAAACTTCAAAAGGTTTCTCAGTAATAAGCTGTTTCTACATTAATATAAATGCTATCGTTTCTTTTTTTTTATGTTAGTTAACTAAGGATTGTAATACTTTTATTTAGAAGATATTAATTTTTTCTTTATAATCGACTGACTGGTATACTGTTATTAATTGTAGGCTTTGAAATCTAAAATTGCGTGAAAGTTATTTTAGTAAATTTTATTTTTTCAGGTTGTTGTAATTTATTAGTTTATCTCATATTTTATTTTGCTTAATTTAACTACATTCTTCTTAGATGCGTGTATTACTATTTGTTTTTCAAAAATAATATTTCTATTTTTCCAGCTATGGCACTATTGCTGCTACAAAATAACAATAGTTATAAAGGAGACTACAGATCAGTCCAAAATTTTCGAATGTTCACGTTTCACAACGTCCAAAAAACGTAAAAATCACACAAATTTCTGAAAAATATATGTAGTACATCTGAGCCTGTATTATGATTAATATCTAAGAACTGCTTCAACATAAATTCTTCAAAAATGACCATTAAAATTTCTAATTATGGAGCAGTGACATCATTAAATTTTGGACAAATAAAAAAAGGAAAGGAGTGGTTTTCGCCATTTGGAATTTTTTAGTTTTTGTAAAATAGTTGTAGAAAATTGAGTTTAAAAAAATGAAAGTACTTATAAATTCTTTTTAAATTCCAGATTTTTAAGTCAATCGGATTAAGGGGTGGGGGATATTCAACATTATTTTTAAACAGTTTTTGTCTCATATCTCGAAAACCAAGCAATCAAAGAGTTAAAATTTAGCTTTATGAAACTCATGGTTTCATCAGATTAATCTTCAACCCGATCAAGCAAGGAGGCGTCACAGTCCCTTTTTTTGTATTTTTTCCTCTTTCAATAGCTGTACAAAACATAAAAGAGGTATTGGCTAAAGTAATGGGACTGGTTCAGAACATATAAATAAACAAGAAAGATCCGATGGGAAAATGTGTTATCTTGCTCTTTTTTTCATCTCTCCGCCATTTTGTGTTTATTCAATAAACTTTTATATCTTTAGAATGGTTTAAAATATCTTAATGGAATTTGATACGAAATAACATCTTCTAAAAAATAAATAATTTTGAAGATTTTACTTTTGAAAATTAAAAAAATCGTGCCCTGAAATTCTTTTAATCATTAATATTTATGTAAATTGTAATTTTATAGAATTATACTTATTTGATAAAATGTAAAACTTTTTATTGTTAACAGGGTACACCTTATTTTTAAATATCGGATAACTAGTTAAGATATAGCTGAAAATGGATTACAAAAATTATGCTTGAAAACAGGCAGTTGTCAGATTTCAAAATTTCTTTTCAGTACCTCTACTGACAATCGGATAAAATGATATCAGATTTCACATTTTATTAATTTTTTTCGAAAATCAAAAATCAAATTTTGTATTATAGCTCGAAATTAACTTAAACTTTTTCCTTATAAGGAAATTATTCGACGGGTTATTAATTTTTATATGAAATAAACATTGCTACATTAGGTAGCTTGTATCACCGAGTGGATATCGCTAGAACCTTTAGAAAGCTCTGTAGAAGAAATTTTTAAAATCTAAATTTATTATGTAAATTAGATCTCTAAAATCGTTTACAATTTTTATCTCATAATTACTTTGATCTATTTTTAGTAAAAGTAATAGAGTTATTACGTTTAGCAACTAAGTTATTAGCTTAGCTGCTGCCTTGTGCCACAACAATAAGGAAGAGTAGAAACTATAGAAGTATAACACAATAAATTAATAATGAACTCCTTAATACGTTAAACAATAGAATTTTCAAATTATTTAAACGCAGCAAAGCAATTCATTTTTTTAACCGGCGTGAAAAGAAAAATAGTAGGTTTACAATTTGACACGCACTATTTTATTCTTTAAAGAAGTTTATTTTGAGATCGTGTATAGATATCTTTCCAGATTAGAAAATTCTTTTTTTAATGGAATATTTTTTAAAAGGCAACAATTTATTCACGATTTTTAAAGATTATTTTTTATGTCATTCTGATATTTTAATGTGAAAATTACTGGAAAATTAATTTTCATATGAAAATTATTGGAAAACATATTCCCGCATTCAGAGACCCTTAGCATATGTTCGGTAAATGTATTTTACATCATTATTCCTGTATTTATTCTTATTAAGACACATTCTTAGTATTACTTGGGGTTCCTAGGAACGACTTTTATGATACGGAAAGAATGTTTTTTAAATCTATTCAATATTTTAAAGAAAAACTTTTAACTTAAATAACTTTTTATAGAAAGGAATAAAAGAACCTTTAAAAAATCCATTTAATTAGTAAACAATACTTTTCGTAATTCTATAAGAAATCTTGATAATTAACATCGTCATAACTTTTCTATTGTTCAAAAAGATTGTACAGAAAAATACCGAGAAGAAAGATAACGCATCAAATACTTGACACTTTTAATTAAATTAATTATACGCGAAACAAAAACGTTCCACAGAAAGTAGAAGGAAATTGAAAACCGCTCTGTTTTTAACCATAAGCTGATTAAATCTAAGTTAAAATTTCTCTTAGATTCGACTTGGAAACTAACTGGGTTGCTTTTTCCATGTTGAAATGAGAGACCTCAGCAACAGATCCCCAAGAGAGGTCAAATGGAAATGTAGGATATATATATATATATCCTATATATATATATATATATATATCCTATATATATATATATATATATATATATATATATATATATATATGTCGATTTAGAAAGAGAGTGATCCAGAGCGACATAAAAATGATCACAAAAGGAGTTAGGAAAAAAAGAATAAAAAAGAGTAATACTATTTTAAAAAATACTGTACTAGAAAAATATAGAAAAAGAATTTAAAAAAACAATAAATAACAAAAATAATTTTCTCCGTACTAGGTTGAATTGTTTTTACACTATTATTTCAATGATCTTATTTTTAGTCTTTTGTGATTATTAAATAGCCGTAGCCGTATTAATTATGCAGGTTCTCTTCTGAAAAACACGTTTATTAATACTATTTCCTTTAACGAATTAGGATTTTTCTCATTAGGCAATAAACTTGTTTATCATTAAACTAATAAAAAGTGAGTAAGCTCTGCTAAACGATTATTAAAATAAAATATTAAAGCGATCGCTCACGAACCGGTAACGAAAATTAAAAGATATGACTACACTTGAACTTTAAATTGTTAAACATCATCAGTAGATGTAAGAAAAATATGAGTAATAAGAATTAAAATAACACAACTGCCAAAAACAAAACTAAAAAAAAAAATAGGATGAACAATTCTGATGACCATTTGGGCAAAGGCTTGAATGTCGAATATGCAAACACGGTCGCAGTATTTGCCGTACACTGGTGACCGCGTGATTCTGTTCCAAATCGATCGCTAACTTGCTTAAAATGCCACGTACTATAAACTTCCCGTTGAATATATCTTGGATATGACATTATTCATTTCGTTCGACGTATTGATTTTGTTGTGTGGTGACGTTTATTTCGTCACTCTTTATTTTGAAATCAACTTGCATACAAGTTATTGTTATGCAAGAGCCATTCAAGCGTCTTTATTATTTTTTTAGCACTGACGCAATTACAGTTCGCCACCTAACGGCCGAAATCGGAATCTTCGGGCACGGTTTTTGAAATCTGCATTTGATTTTCAAATGAGTGCATCTGAGCAAGTTAAGCTTGCGGATGACAAACATTGCTCTTTAGTATAGGATAATTACTAATACAGGACAAATCTGTTCCGTCGTTGAGCTGCTACGGTAGAAAAGACATGCATACATACACCCTAAATATGATGCACTCCTGTTTGGGCAGTCGTGTAATTATTATAATTAATAAATTTTTAAAAACACACAATCCAAAATTGTATCAAATAAATACCAAAATATATCATTTATATTTTTAAGATTAAATAACCATATACTGCGAATTATTAAATATCTCCTGAAACCAGTCCAATTTTAATGCGAAATATAAGCTTACAATATTATAACAGTATATTATAAATGTAGGACAAGGTTGAACGCTTGGAACTCAATTACAGTTGAAACTTGAAAAATAAAAACGTATAACTAGATCTTCATCTGCATCATAACTTTTATAGTTGATTCTTGAGTGATCCCTCTATTATTTTTTAAAATTGTTTTAGAAATTAAAGTTGAGATATTCATATGTCTTGTTTATGTACACTTCAAACTGAATAAATTATATTTATTCAGACTTCACTTCATTCACACTCATACATATCATCCTCATTCATCCTTTTTTTTTTTTTTTTTTTTTTTTTTATATTCCCACCTACTCCTCTGGAACGGATCTACAATCAAGGTTGACTCGCGCCAGAGGAGTGTCCTTTACTCTAGCTCGCCTCCCCGCCCGCCGGCTGTATGTCCGGCACGGCAGGTCAGTTCACCGGTTAGTTCTTTTATTTCGTAGGTGGAAATTCCACCTACGACAAGCCGTCATCAGCGAGCGGTTTCTTCTTGACGAGCTTCCTCATCTTTCTTCTTTATAACTGCGGTTATAAACGACGAGATCACATTAAAGTTATCCTCGTTAAGTAGCATTTTATCCACCACATTCTCCGTAGATAATGGCCCTATATGTCTTACACAGGATTGCCTGCTTTCAGTCCAACGGTTACATTCAAATACTACATGTTCAGGGGAATCATATGCCCCACAGTAAGGACAGTTGTTGTTATCTACCCTTAGTCTCGCACATAAATAGGACCTGAACGACCCATGCCCTGTAAAAAATTGCGTTATCCAGTAATTTATGTCCCCGAACTTCCTTTCTATCCATGGTCGGATAAAAGGTATCAAACGATGTGTCCATCGTCCCGTGTTGGCTACATCCCAACGATGTTGCCAATTACGCAGCATCTCTTCATATGCTTCTTTAGAAGGTTGTACACATGCTATACTCACTCGCATCTCCGCCAGTTGTTTAAGCGGAGGAACTCCTGCAATTACGAGTACTGCCTCGGTGGAGACTGAAGAATATGCGCATATCACTCTTAAGCCCATGCGCCGTTGAATACCTTCAAGAGCTCTTCTGTTCTTGTCGGCACGCAGAGCTCTTTCCCAGACTTGTATACCGTAAAGTAAGATGGAATTAACTACGTGATCGTAAATCTTACGCTTCGCAGTTCTGGATCCTGTCATATTACCGAGTAATCTGCTAAGATTTTTGACCGTGCATTCAGCTCGTTTACGTATTTCATTCACGTGTGCCGTAAAACTCCTCCTCTTGTCGAGCCAGATCCCTAAATATTTGGCTGAAGTCTATTGCTGGACAAGATTACCCCCTACTCGAATTAGGATGTCAGATATTCTCCTACGACCTGTCATGACTACGTATTTTGTTTTACCATGCGAAAGTTTTAAGCCTTTAGTAGACATCCAGACTTCTGCCTTTCGTATCGCTGCGTTTGCCTTCTCCGATACCTCTACTTCAGTTTTTCCAGTAACAACCAAGGCCAGGTCGTCAGCAAAAGCCACTGGGAAAACACCCAGAGGATAACTCAGCCCGAGAATTCCGTCATAGACCAGATTCCAAAGGAGTGGCCCCAAGACAGAGCCTTGAGGCACTAAATCCTCATTCATCCTGTGAAGAATTATCTAAACGGTAGTTACCGGAGGCTAAACAGGAAAAAGAAATAAAATTATATTTATTACCCCTACAATAAAAATTTAATTGTTCAAAGACAAGAAACAAATGTTGAATACATTTACAAAAAAGCACATACGCCCATTTTGTTTACCATCAGATACACTACATTATTGAGGTGTATAAATATGTTAACATTTAACGACAGATTGAGTGAGCAGAATTTATATATTCTGGTAATTTTATACCGAATCAAAATTACAAAAGCAATTTGGGATTTTAAATTTAATATAAGAAGAAAATGAACGGATATCTGCTCTAAACTATTTGTAGTACTGATTACTGTAAAAAAAAAAAATTATAAATAATTGTTTTACTTAAATTGTTATGATAAAAAAAACTATCAAACTAAATTTTAGTCCTTTTAAAGTAGCCAGTAATTTGCATTCATTATCGTATGATGCTATTTATATCTAAATTTTTTTTAAAAACTTCAGTCTTGTGTGTATGTGATTTTTAATAATTTTAAACTAATAAAATCGTTGGTACACGTTGATGTCGCAATACGTAGCAAGGGTGATTCATCAGAAAGTTCGTGAATCGAGGGGATGAGGGATAGGCCTCTGTGGAGTCGTCGTTCGTCTAGGCTTGCTTGGATAGACGGTGATGAGGAAGCAGGGGGAAATCCTAACCCCCGAACCTGAAAAGATCGAGTCCCGGTGGAGATGCCCGCTTGGGGGATTACCCGTTAAAGGACAGATCAAAGAACCGAGTACCGACTACTGGGTTGGGGTGGCTGGGAACGGCATAGCCGTGCCTGGCGCTGCTCCTTTCTTGTGATTACAGGCGATGGCATTTTACAGGGCCGTATTTATGTTTAAATGAGGATCCCAGCCCGGGAGGCAAAGGAAAAGAAGGAAAAAACTAATAAAATCGTTCTTTTTTACTTCCTTGCAGAAAGGAAAGGAAGTATTGTAATCGCGATAATTTCGGTTTTCCGATTTGAACGGAACTGTCCCTTTTGACCTTCCCTGAATCCATTTTGACTAATTTCGGCGTGACGTCTGTACGTACGTATGTATGTAACCCATAAACAATTAGCTGTAGGATGTTGAAATTTTAGTTTTAGGACTGTTGTAACATATAGTTGTACACCTCTACTTTTGATTCCAACCGATTTGACCAAAATGTCCAAAAAAAGCTCAGAAACAAAAATATTTGGATTTTGGACTTTTTTCTTAATAGCAATAAGTCTTTATTGACAGCTTTTCAACGATATGTCATAAGTGATACTTATTTTCATTGGTTCCAGAGTTATAGCCAAATAAAAGTTTAATTAATGAAATATTTCATTCTTACAAGGCACATCGGTTCGAATGCGACTTCATTTCCTTTTTTTTCAACTTTTTATTTTTTTAATTTAAATAGAAAGAAATGAAAAAGAAGACCACTCATTATTAAGTCACACACCACTGGGTCTGTGACTACTTAATGTTTGTCCAAAACAACATTAAGTAATCACAATAATTCAACAATATTGTTGAATTCTCTTAATTATCAGATCGTAAAGTTGCTATGACGTACAAAAAAAAAATTAAATATATTGATTTTGTAATTATTAACCTCTCTGATTGTAAACCAATTTTTTTAACTTAATTTTTTTACAATAATTAGTAATTTCAATAATAACAATAAAAGACAATTTGAAAAAATCCGAAGTTATTAGTGAAATATAATTTTTGTAGTGTTCATTTTAAAAAAATGTGTATATTTAATTTAATAGGCGTACAAGGAAGACGTCTAGTGTCCGCATCTAATTTTTAAAAAACATTTAAGGGAATAATATTTAGAAAAACTATTTTAACTAATTACCGAATTTTTAATTATTGCTTTAAGATATTTAATAACTATTTCATGTATAAATGATGTATATAAAATATGTGATATAATCTATTCGGAATTTAATTTACTCATATTAACATTTAAAATTTTTCGTAAAAGAAATTAAATTTATTGATGAAATAAATAAAAAATTAGTTAACGAGAAAAATCTATTTAAAAATATTTCAAAAGGAAAATTTAATACAACCAAATTAAAAGTTTACGAATAATTTAATTCATTTCTAAATTAAAAAATGAGAGTTAATTACAAAACCAGCTTCCCTAGTAGTGTTAAAATAAACACCATAGTTTTACATTAAAAAAAAATTAGAACGATTTAAATTAAAGCAATGAGATGTATCTAAGATGTAGTTCAAAAGTTGAAATTAATGGGTGAAGTCTGAAACCCAATTAAACGGAAAAATTATGTCGTTAGTTTTTTCTTACCGTTCCACTAATGACATTAATCATCTTTCTTTGGGTATATATTTTTTTTCTATTTCCTGTTATACATACATTGTAATCTGATCAACTAATGAACAATAAGAAATCTCCTGACGGACCCAATGAGATTAGGATGATATGTATGACATGTAAATGAAGCGTACTCTTGTAGACTCAGGCCGACCATTCCTGAGATTTGATGTTAATTAATCCTCAACCACCATATTACACCGTTGCTTAGTACTGAAATCCGTAACAACTTTTATTAGGATTTGGCCGACCATTCCTGAGATTTGATGTTAATTAATCCTCAACCACCATATGACACCGTTGCTTAGTACTGAAATCCGTAACAACTTTTATTAGGATTTGGCCGACCATTCCTGAGATTTGATGTTAATTAATCCTCAACCACCAAGTTACACCGTTGCTTAGTACTGAAATCCGTAACAACTTTTATTAGGATTTGAACCTTAGAACCCTTGACTTTGAAAATCAGCTTTTAAACAAGTGATTTGCGATTACCAGTTTACCACAATTATTATTAACATAATTTAAATAACCCTCGATATATAAATCTTTGAATTATTAAAATGAAATAATATTTTTTTTTTTAAAAATGATATGAACGGAAATAAGATTTTTAGAATTAGGATAATATATATTACAATTTTACAAGAAAATAGTTTTTATTTAAGAATTCAGTCTTAAATTATTTTAAATTTTATATTCTTATTGTTCCATAAACGTTGATTAGAATAAATTCTATTCACATCGTTTCAAAAAATTGCAAAAATTATTTCAGGAAAAATAAATTAACAGATATATATTAATTATTTTTTTTTGTTATTACATTATTTATGTATATTTACTTGTACAGTAGTTTTGATAAAACGGAAAAAATAATTTTTCTAATAAGGTACATGTAGGCTAAGACTGGTTACTATATATATATTTTTTTTAAAATAAACTTGTAGGTTACAAAATGAATATATATTGATTAAAACGAATGGGAATGAGGTTATAAAAACTGAAGAACAGAGTATATATTCCTGACATTGATAGTACTGTATTAACAACAGTGTTTTTACAACATTTTTCACCTTACGGCTATTTCATCACCAAATGAAAATCGACATGACAGAATTCAATTATTGTGTTCGATGTTTGTGTGTATATGTTGTATTATGTGTGTATATATACACATATATATATATATATATAAACACACACCGACACTTTTTTTTTACAAATGTGTTGTTTTTGTTTTTATTAAAAATACCTCCGAGGATGGATTATATTGTAGGCTATTTGATACCTAAAAAAGGAGTGTCTATTAATCGCGTAATCATGAATGGGTGGGATTTACAAAATTCTATTTCATTTAATGCTTAAAGTGAGATTAAAAAAAATATAAGTAAGATGAATAATAAAAAATCTGTAGATTATATATATTTATATAAATTATTTAAGTAAAAATTAAACCAAAATAAGAATTTTTAAAATAAAAATATAAACATAATATACTTTTAAATAAAACATAAATTTTACGATTATTTCAATCGGTTGTTATAAGACAAGGAGTTTCCAGCAAAAATCTTCAAGAATTACATACCAGTATTACAAAGAACTTTTCTGGCAAGCAACAGATACATTACATAATTAAGAACAATATTTAACACGTAACAATAGAATAAGAGAAAAAAAAATTTTTAAAGTCGTAAATAGCAAGAAAAATGAAAAGAAAAAGAAAAGAGTGTGCAATAAGTTTGAAAATAAAAATCGAAAACAAAATGCACCGCAATCACAAATGAAACACTTATATAAACACTTAAATAAACTTATATCACTTAAATAATTACTTATATATTTATACACTTATATAAATATCTTAGGCAACTGATAATAAATAAAATTTTTCACACGTCAAATTCGTTAGAAAAATATATTCTTTTATTCGAATTTTTATTTTACAAAAAAAAATGGATTCAGTTTAAACAGGAATGTATACTGTGTAAAAAACAAAAAATCCCTTTCCTCAAGCCAGAAAGCGGAGCTAGATTTCGCGGTTGCTAAATAGGTAGGTAAAAAAGATTCCCACCGTAAAGTTAAGAAAAACTTCAAATTTAATCAATACAACAATGGTTGTATGTGAAAAAAGTGTCACATGTTTAGCATACGACAAGCCTCATCTTCTTACAATTTCAGCAACATTTTGGCCATCCTTTGCCGTAAGGGTTGGTCAAATCAAAAATTGTTTAACACAAAAGCTTTAGGTAATGTTTAAAGGAATAACGAACACTTTAAACCGATTCGATACTGTGCTTATTAAGGGAGGTATGATTCTTTTTAGTCTTCAAAACCCCATTTTTTCAACCACCTGGGCCAATGGTTGATGATATCAAAAAAATTTACTTAGATAAGTTTTAGGCTCTTATCAAAAGAATAGTAAGAACTTTAAGCGAATTCGATATTTTAATTAAGAAAGTGATATTTTGTTTTTTCGAAAAAAGCCCCCCATTTCGCATGGTCCGATTTTGGCCGTTAACGAACTCGACCGAGATTTTGGGACCAGTTATTTTTAAGAAAAAATTTGTAACTGATTGGTGCAAAATTACGGTAGATATCGTGTCCATAAGAAAGTGAAAAAAAAATATATATATATGTATATATAAACTTTTGAGCTGACGGTTTTTTGCGGTGGTTTTGGAGTATGTGAAACGCGAAGATATGTAGAAATTTGGTATCCTTTACAATAAGTAGCTTTCTTACGTAATCTACCTAAAACCAAATTGGTTATTTATTATGATTTTTTATATTATTTCTGTTTGAAGAAAAAAAAATTGTACCGGGAGGTGCAAAAATAAGAATAGGGTTGTATTCCTTATTTTATTACTTTTGGTCATTTGATTTAATCCTCTGAAGTTGAAGCAATACTTAAGGTTGCTCCAGAGGCTAAAAAAAAAGTCTACTTCACTTTTTCAGCTGACATAATACAACTATCTATTATTTCAAACAATATTTTCAATAATATTGTTTGAAATAATGGTTTCTCTCAAAATGGTTTCACCTTGAAACCATTTTTAGAGAAGAATCTGTCTTTACTATTAAGAATCTAAGGGTGGGAAAACCCCAGGAATCGATGACATCCCTGCAGATCTAATGAAGGTCACTGAAGAAAAACTAAGAACAGTTCTTTATAATCTGATTTGTGAGGTATATGGAACAGGAAAAATTCCAGAAGATTTTGAGAGATAAGTGATGGTCCCTATACTAAAGAAAGAAAGTGCGATGAAATGTGAAGACTTCTGCTAAATAACTCTAGTTTCTCATGCATTCAAAATCATAATATTTATACTACTGCGAAGTATAGATAAGACATTAGACACGGTCTTGAGTGAAGATCAGTTTGGCTTCAGAAGAGGAAGAGGTGCGCGAGAAGCTATATTAACAACAAAATTATTAATACAAAAGAGCCTAAGAAAGGACAAACATGTGTATATCACCTTTATCGATCTTGAAAAGGCGTTCGGTGATGTGAGCTGGGACAAAATGTTCATGATACACAAAAAGAGAGGGATCAGATGGAAGGATCATCTGGACCTTGTATAGAAATGAGGAGGCAATCGTCTGAATGGAAGAAAAATTAAGAAAGAGTAAAAATGCATAAAGGGGTACGACAGGGTTGTCAATTGTCACCTATTTTGTTTAACTCTTATGTACAGGAGGCACCATATCAAATGAGGGAAGAAGTCAAGGTGAGTATTAGCATCCAGGGAGAGAAAATTGATATTCTACGATTTACATGACATTGCCGTGTTCACAGATAATGAAAACGATATGATCGACATTACTGAAAAAATGGACGCCATAATTACTAAAGATTACAACCTTTGATTAACCAGATCAAAAATCAAAACAATAGTATACGGTTGGGTATGTAGAAGTGTACAGATTAAACTGAATGGTGAGCCTCCAACACAATAACGAATTTAAATACCTAGGCAGTATAATTACGCCAGACTGAAGAAGTTCCAAGGAAGTAAAAATGAGAATTGCGCAAGCAAGAATTGACTATAAGAGAAGGAAACAATTTTTTAGTACTACCAATATATATCTTGATGTAAGGAAACAGCTTCTAAAAACGTACGTATGGAATGTAGCGAAAGTTGAACAGTCGAAACTGCGGATAGAAGGAAGATGAAGACTTTTGAAATGTGATGCTACAGGCAAATGCTTAGGATTAGGTGGAATGACAGAGTTACAAATAATGCGCTACTTAGCCGGGTGAATGAAACACGGAAGTTAATGAATGCTCTCACAAAGAGAAGAGATGCGCTAATTGTCCACATACTAGGACATAATGGGCTGCTCCAGGTTATTGTTGAGGGAATGATTAAAAGGAAGAATCATCGGGGGAGAGGAAGGCTAGATTATATCAAGCAGATTATGAGGGATTTGAATTGTGAAACCTATGTCGAGCTGAAAAGTAGGGCTCAGGATAGAAGACTTTCGAGGCTTGCTGCCAACCAATCATAGGATTGAATACTAAAGAGGGAGAGAGAGTGAGAGAGATAGAGTGAGAATGAGAGAGAGAGAGAGAGAGAGAGAGAGAGATTTTCAATAGCATTTGTATTTATTATTTTTGTGTATTAAGTGAATTTACAAGTTTTTTCTGCGTCATTATGGTCGATAATTTAACCAATGACTAACAAAAGTAGATTTTGAAAAGATTAATGAAAGCCAGAGCAATATGAAAGGGTTCCAGAGAAATGGCAAAAACAGTTTGATACATCTCCAGCATCTAGGCAAACCATTTACAGAATACTTGATAAATTTGATCAAACTAACTCCATCTGTAATGTGCAAAAGAGTGACGTACTAGTCACCATTACTACTTCTGAAAATTAAATGTTAAATACTCAGGCATTTTTCATTCAAAACTAGAAAAAAGAGAGTTTTGAGCATCTGATGCAACGTTTAGGTTTGAAAGTATATCATTGTTAATATATATATATATATATATAATCATTTTTGGAATAATGACTCCAAGTTTTTTGTTCATTTAAAAGCTCCTTGCTGAATTTTAAACAATATTATTTATTATTGTTTAAAATTCAGCAAGAAGATTTTAAATAAACAACAAGAAGTTGGAGTCATTATTCTAAAAATTATTCAGTCCATCAAGGCAAATTTCAAACTGTTAGGATCCGTTAACAGGCACAACTATGTCTATAATTCAACAGAACAATAAACCAAGTAACAAATGATTCGTGGTGGGGTTACAGTTTGAGCAAGCTTTTCGTATAAAGGAGTCGTTCGACGTGTAATTTCAATGTAACTGTAAACCAGCACACGTGTTGGTATAACATTCTGAATACTGAACAAGATAATCCCAAATACAATAACAAGATAATGAGTTCTACTCGTATTTTCAATACATGGAGCTCCTCACAATGTGTTTTAGTATACGTGACTTAAGTGACAAAGAATAACCCAATAAGTGATGATGATGTTCAGTTGAATGGTCACCAAGATTTCCTGATCTAATCCAAGTGGAGTTTTTCTTTTGGTGAGTTATTTAAAATTAAGAATTTTCAAGAACGAAAATGTTTGACATGATTTACTTCATTATATAAGCGTGTTAAGAAATCGATAAAAACAAAGAACTTTCTAGCAAAGGAGCTCGAGTTTAAAATTTAAACTACAGGAATATGTGACTGGCAAAGCTAACCGGTTTAAATATTAAAGAGATTGTTTTTAAATGAAATTTCTACGTGATCATTCTTGTTACTTAAATAAACTTACTCCACTAGATAAAACTATACTTTTTATTTACACGTTCCATAACTGTATACCAATTTTTGCATTAGTCTCCTAATGCAATTACCAACACCAATGCAATTTTTGCATTGGTTAACATACTTTACCAAAATTCTTATTTAAACAATAAATATTTGTTTTTTATGTAATTTTATTATCATTATTAACATCTATTTTGTTACTGTGACATTAGAAATGTATCTGAACCTAATATTAATTCCTACCAAAAATATCTAACACAAACTCACGCGCGCACACGTGCACACAAAAAGAGAAAGAGAGAGAGTATACACATATATTTAAACGGAATTATTAGGTATACTTTACCAAAATTCTTATTTAAACAATAAATATTTGTTTTTTATGTAATTTTATTATCATTATTAACATCTTTTGTTACTGTGACATTAGAAATGTATCTGAACCTAATATTAATTCCTACCAAAAATATCTAACACAAATTTACGCGCGCACACGTGCACACAAAAAGAGAAAGAGAGAGAGTATACACATATATTTAAACGGAATTATTATGTATTATTTAATACTTTTAAAATTTTTATTTTACATTAAATTTCTCATAAGATTATTTTATATTTTAACAATTTAATAATTTTTTTTTAGGTATCATTTGCTTCGAGCAATTTTAGAAAAATTATTTTTAAACATTAACTATTTGAAAATTAAAAAACTTTACATTATGGATGTAATATTTATGTTTAGTAAATAATAAACATCTGAAAACATCAAAATAATTGGATTTTTATTAATTAAATTTTTTTTTTATTTTTACTTTTTTTTAAAACTAAATCCTACTTAAGTACTGGATTTTTCATCCCATTAAATCTAACGGATTTGAATGTAATTGAAAAGAGGGTTTAGTTTTTAATAAAATTTTTGTTTCATTTAATATCTAGTTAAAATCTGCCACATTTTGATAAAGGTTTTTTTTTTTTAATAATCTTCGATATTCTCACGTTTGTATTTTCTTTCTGTAAACTTTATTTATACAAGTTTACTCAGATCAAATTCTCGTTTAAAACTTTTACACGGTATTGTATTACCCATACCTATTTAAAAGTTATTTTACATCACACATTAAATAGTCTAATTTCGGCCATACTTTTCTCAAAAACTACTAAAAATAGGGTTCTGGAAGCTATTTTTCAGAACAAATTTCATATAAAACTACTGAATTTACCCCTTAACTTGAGTTCCAAAAATTACAGTTTATCTTTATTTTACGAAAGGCCAAAAATCGCCAGCTGACACTTACTGAGAAACATTTCTGAACCTATATTTAAATGAACATGTATTAACCTAATATTAATTCGTACCAAACCTAATATGAACCAAACAAACACAACAAAAAAAAAGATCACCAACATGACTTATTTTCAAGTGATTTACCACAAGAACGCAAGAACTACCGCATGAAAATAAACAAGAATAAAGCGAAAGTAATGAGATGTAGTAAAAATAACGAAGATGGACCACTGAATGTAAAACTAGGAAGAGAAAAGATTATGGAGGTAGACGAATTTTGTTATTTGGGAAGTAGAATTACTAAAGATGGACGAAGCAGGAGCGATATAAAATGGTGTATAGCACAGGCCAAACGAGCCTTCAATCAAAAATATAAATTGTTTACATCAAAAATTAATTTAAACATCATTTTTTGAGAGTATATGTTTGGAGCGTAGCTTTATATGGAAGTGAAACTTGGACGATCGGAGTACCTGAGAAGAAAAGAGTAGAAACTTTTTGTGTGTGTGTGTGCATATATATATTATCTTAATTTATTTTTTTTTAACTTTATGAATAATATAAATATAATCTTTTTGACTGGGTACTATATATTAATTATAATTAATAATACATTTATTATTTATTATTAATAAAAATACAAATCAGACATTCGTTTTTAAAATTTCTTTAACTCTAATTCTTTAGGTTATGAATCATGTAAAAAAGCAATGCAAATAGAATAGAAATTGAATAAAAAATAAAATAAAATCAAATTAAAATTTTGCCAAGGTTATAGACAATTCGACTAAAATCCTGAACATTAAAATTTATCGGAGTATTAACTTTTTATTGGAGTATTCATTATTTTTTTTCATTTTAAATTAAAGATTACTGTGGAAATAATTGATTAATAAATTAATTAGTTATTAAAAGTAACTCTTATCAGGAATGTATCCACAATACGGACAGTTGGATGACGTTCATCATGTTTTGTATGAATGTTCCAACTACGAGTTGATGCGCACGGAGACTATTTGTCGACTTGATAATATCGGGTCCGACGTTAGATCTCCGTGTTAATTTGCGAAACCGGGTCGAATGGGTAATAGCGGAGAAATTCATAAATTACTTGGCGAAAGAAAAGATTTCTGAGGGGTCTAAGATGTCAGTTGGGCTTTCCCGCTTTCTGTTTCTGTCTTTGTTGTTGTTTAGTATTTATGGTTTATGATTATTGTCTGCTATTCTTTGTTATTTCGTGTTGAACTCAACTCTTTACCTTTCGGGTAGGTAGTGGATTTCATTCTGTTCCTTTTTTTTATTCAGTCTTGTTTGAGAGTTAGTTCAGATGTTTTTTGTTTTCTTTCTTGAGGATTCTTAATGATAGTAGTACATCGATTGGAATTTCACACGTGGCATTCGCATCGGCGAATTCGCATCCTGACTGAGGCAAGAAGAAGGCTGAGAAAAAATTAGAATATAATCTATTTCTTTGATAGTTAAATATATATATATATATATATATATATATATATATATATATATATATATTTCTTATGGATTTTGGATTTCTTATGAAATTCATTCAATAGTAAGAAATTATAAATCTCAACCACGAGTAGATTAATAGATGTTATTTTAAACTTCCCACCCAGTAAAATTTAAGTCAATAGTAACATTTTCCGTGTAATATTTACGTTTTACGTAATAAATATTTATAGATCTTGAAAAGGAATCTGATGTTGTATAGTAGAATAACTTGTTTAAAATTTAAAGGAATATTTTGTTGAAATACGTACAAAGAAAGAATAATTTAAAATCTGAATTACAATCTGGTATCTATGACTAGAGACAATGTATAGAAAGACGAGTTCTAAATTTAGAATGAATCTGAACGTAAACTATCTACCTCCATTGTTTTTCAATTTATATACAGGTATAACAGTAAAAGAACTAAATGAAAAATTGATAACGGAATATCAATTCAAAAGAAATAAGAAACAAAATGTTAAGTTACAATGTTGTCGCAGTTCTTTTGGTGTTTACAAGAATAAGTAAAAAAGAATACTGAACTACTGGATTACTGCTTGGATTCATGCTTACTGCTTACTGGATTCATTGCTTGGATAAAAATTCACTTTGAAATTGTTAAGTATTAAATAAGACTGATGAAATTTGACAAAGAAGACAAAGAAGTAAGTAAAATAAATAATAATCTCAATATAAATTAGAATGATAAATGTGATTTGATTTTTTTAAATATAAATTCATTTCTAATTATATGCAAATAACCTTCAGAAAATCTGTTAGGGTGTATATTCCAATTTCTTCACTATTATTCTATTATTATTATCCTGTGAATTTATTTTTTTTTTACACATACACTTAACATTATGTTTACTCATACAATGAATATTACACATTGATTCCCAAACTGTGCGCCGCGTCCCACCGGGGAGTCGCGACCTCTTCACAGGAGCGAGGCGAAATATTGTAAAAGCTTCATAATTAATTGAACCAAGACATTTATAATTATTAATTTAATATTAATAAAGTAAAAAAAATATTGGAGATACACGAGTTTTATTTATTTTTATCTCATACTTACGAGTAGTCATACTTTTACTAAGGTAGGGCGCCATGGAAAAATTTTAATTGAAAAAGGGCGCCGCGACAACGAAAAGTTTGGGAGCCACTGTAATACATTATTTCCCAGAGGAGGTAGTACATTAACATGTTTTTATACATTACCTACCTCAGTCTATCTTATAGCTCAAATGCATGTAAAGCGTCTGTATTATAAGTGGCACTTAACAGTAATGACACTTTCTCTACTAGTAATTAATTTCATTAAAAAATCAGCCCTCTAGGAAAAGTGCAACTCCTCGGGCTAAATATCACCAAATTTAAAGGGCTACATCCTACATGTTACACTTACTGCGTCAAATGAAAAGGGAAGTCACCATTCATGTCGTTTATAACTTTAGGATATGCTAATTAATTTTGGGAATGAGAGTGTTGTTTTTAGGGTTCAGACAAGATTCATGTCATCTCAACCACCACCTTTTACAAATAAAAGTGTTATTTTATATGATATGACCAAAAGTTATTGTATATAATTTTATTATTTTTTGTAGATCGCAATTTGCATCTAATTTCTACCTATCCCATCAAATAAAACTAATGAATCATTTGTGTGGTGTCCGATTTGATAACACAAAATTCCATCTAATTTGCCACACAGATTTGAGTTCCTAATCAATTAAAATGATACGTAAAGTAATTATGATATCAGTAACAATATTTAATTATACCTTATTTCATGCAATATAAACTAATTTAATATTTAAAACTGTAAAAGTTGAACCGGAACTGTTACAATTTTTATATATTTAGTCAATAGTTTCCAGTCAACCTACAAACGGAGTTGCGAACACGTAAAACATAGAAGGATATCAGATACTTATCGGAAACAAAGTAAACATAATCCAAATATAAACAAACTATTTGGTGTTCATATTTCTAAGAGTTAAAACTAGTCATTCAAAAGATTTAGTTAAAATAAAGTAAACTACAGGTATAATTGAGAACTTGCTGGCTGCTGAAGGAGATATTCTTTCAATTTTAAGAAAATATTTTATTTTAAGAAAAAATTATAAAGGAATAACTAATTAAAAAATTGCAACTATTAATTATCGAGTTGCCACCAACGGGACGACCGATATTCTGATCCAGTTCGTAATTTCACTCGTATAGGTAGTGATAATGAAACCAGTCAGGATGAATTTCCAGTTAAATACTGGAAGAGCTGTGTTATATATGGGGTTAATCGGCTGACTGATTCAAATTTACATAATCGGACATGCAGGTGTAATCTTTTTAATTATCCAGATTCCTTATTCCTATTTAAAAAGAGATTGTTCTAACCACTGACCTATTAGGTTTATGTAACATCGAAGAAAGGTTTTAACTGAAAGTAGGACAAAAGCTTTGTGTATTGTTCAAATAAATACCAATTTTAGTCAAGATAATTTTGATAAAAGATCAAAAATACAGAGTTTTTTAAATTAGAAATCTGATGGAAAAGTATTCAGAGAAAGAGAAAAACTATTTTAGGCACGTCTACATTTTGAATAACGTGTTTTACAAAATTGCACGTTTTTTTTTTTCAACATGCACTGAAATATCATCAGATACTTGAGCATACATTTTTGTAATTAAAACGTTACATAGGAGCCCTAACTGCTCTGTTTCTCTTTTAATATTCCAAATGTTGAAGACGGGATTTACTTTAAATTAAACAGACATTTAACTTTTATTAAAAATTACTCAGTTAAGCATTTTATAGAAGTATTCTAAGAAAACAATTTTTGTTCTTTGTAAAATTTAAATAATATTTTCTTATTATTTCTTACTGTATTATTTTTATAATAAAAAATGAAATGGAACATAGAAAGAGAATGGAACCAATTATTAAATAATAAAACCTAAATTAGAATAATTACAAGTAAAACGATTAGGAGATTAGGAGAAGTAATAAAAGATTTATTGATACTCAATATATGTAGACATAGATATTCTGGATTTTGTAAACCAAACCAACTTTGTGGAATATACTTAAAAATGTAATTTATAATTACTTAAGCTTGGGTAAATCAATCTGTTATCGATGATTCAGAAAATGAATTAATTATATGGAAAAAGTTATACATTTGCTAAACGAATCCAATTGTATATTTACCTATTTCATAGATAACAGAAAACAAGTAAGACTTGCTCAAATAAGTTTTCTCGTATCTCATTACATGTATATTGTCTCGTTTAACAGTTAAAGTCTGTTATTCAGAAAAATTACATACATAATAAAAAAATATTTATTCTAATATGGATGTACAAAGATAAAACCCATACAGTGAATAGACTAAACACGCTATACAATAGACTAAACACGTACTGGATTGGATGATCGAGAATTATCTGAAACACTTTGATGTCTTATTAGAAAAAAATCTGATGACAGTTCATGACTTCCTTGTACGCCTATTAAATTACATATACACATTTTGTTTTTTAATTAAAATTATATAAAATTTTATTTCATTAATAATTTATGATATTTTTTCATATTTTTTTATCTTATTATTATTGAATTATTATTTATAGTATTTTTTTTTTTTTTTAGAAGTAGTGGTTAATAATTATGAATTAATCAGAATATTTAGATTAAAAAAAAAGAACGTGAAGTCTGATTCGAACTGATGTACCTTTCCCTAAGATTAAAGAACCGGAACAAACCGGAACCGGAACAAACCGGATTAAAGAACAAACTTTATTGAAGTTTGGAGAACAAGTCTCTCTGGACTTGTTCGAATGGTTTGTTTACCATTAGCTTGAACAGTTACAAACCGAAATCATAATAGAATACGACGAAGCGTATTGGGGTTTATTAGTGCGTGAATCTCTCAACAACACATTCCTGAATCACAATCGCTGAATTGAACGTGCTGGATCAATTCTTGGTCACTGCAATCAACGAACATAACTTCATGTAATTTTTTCCTATGGGGTTTCATCAAGGAAAATGTATACAAAACTCGTGTATTGAATATTGATGAACTTAAGGAGAGGGTTGTTAACGCAATCGAACTGATAGATATGTTAAACGAATATGACATGAAATTGATTACCGGTTGGATATTTTAATAATTACTAATGGTGCACATAATGTCTTTGATTACAGGTAAAAAGAAAATTTCAGTTTTACTGTTTTCAATTCATAAAACCCGTTTTTGTGTCTTATTAAATAAATTGTTTATTCAATATAAATTTTTTTCAAATAATTCTCGTATACTTGGCGTATCCTAGGAAAGTCATAAGATGACATTAGAAAAGATGATATGATCAATTAAATATAATTTGTATACCTATTTTACAAGTAATTACTTTCTATGTAGCTCAGATATAAATTGCATTTCTAATAAATACGTACAACTTACTTATTAAAGTTTAAGATTATTCTCGTATAAAAAAACATATTACAAAAAATGGAATTTAAAGAAAAATATATTTAAAAAAGTAAAACTAAACCGATTAATAAACAGAACTTAATATACTTTGAATTTCGTTGAGTTATAAATAAGACCCGAATTAAAATCAAAAATTACCAAAATTTACTAACCTTTAATTTAGTTCCAACTTAGAAAAATATTTTTTTGTAATTAAGAAAAATCTTGTTAAAACAAATAAATATTTTTTAGTTAAATGTTTATATTTTTATAAAATTATTTGGATAAATTATCTTGAAAAATAATATACTACTAAAATTAATTGCTGTTAATATGGAAACATGTAATACGAAAATAACAAACCCTGCAAATTCAAATAGTATTTATTGGTTTAATAAGTAATTAACCGGTACATAGACTTCTAATTATGCGTAATCAGTGAACGTTTTCTATTTAGTGAAACAACCAGTCACAACAAACGAATTATTCTGTCTTTAAATGAACTGACAAACAGTAAGCAGTAAATTGTGAAAACCCTTTCACAGGGCTAGATGATTTCAACATGACTATAGTGAGATTGTAAATCGATTTCATAATATAGAAAAATAAAGTAATAACGTTAAGTATATATAAATGTAATTGAAGTATTAAGTTCTATATGTCAATTAATTTTTTATAAACCAGGATCTTTCAGAAAATTCTCGCTCTGATACAGAGATAGCGAAAGCATAACCGAGTGACTATGATATATGTCAAGTATGATCCTGTAAATAGAGTGAAGCGAAATTTCAGATGCAAGCGTTTTGTTCTTCATTTGTGGAGATCGAGTGCTGCAAAAAATGTTAACATTTTGTTTAAAAAATGGATAAAACTGAAGTTCGAACTGTTAAAAAGTATGTAGTTTTAAAATGTTTCCGACGAACAATAAAAAACGAATTAGATTTCACTTTATAAAACTGTTCCCCATCATTTCCTACGATAAAAAAGTGGGCTGCTGAATTTAAACGTTACCGTATATCCATTCAAGATGATGAACAATCGGGATGTTTAAAAATCCGCTATGAACAACGAAATTGTAAAAAACCCACAATTTTGTATTAATAATCGCAGACTGAAGGTACACGTGCTTAGAGAGCTCGCAAGCATCTCGAAAGATCGTGCTTACTACATTTTTTACAAAGTTTTACATATTAAAATTTTTTCCGCTCAATGGATACTGGTTTTGTTGATAGTTGACAAATCCCTTCAGTGGGATGCACGTTTATCAAGAGTGTTTAAATTTATTAAAACACAATTCCGCTGAATTTCTTTCATGTTTTATAACAGTGGATGAAAATAGATTTAGAACAACACGCTAGAGACCAAACTACAAGTCAAATATTAGGTAGGAGCAAATAAAAACGCGCTAAAGAAAACTAAAATGGTTTTCATCTGCAGGAAAATTCATGGCTACGGTTTATTGGGAATTCCCGTAATGTGATACTCATAGACTATCTGGAAAAAAACTGGGTCTTCACTGGGGGGGGGGGGGGGATGCTTCACTTCTTAACCAAATAAAGGGTGTTATTCAGGCTAAACTTCCACTTCTGGCCAAGTATAAATTGCTCTGTCACTAGGATAATGCGCTGCATACACTTCTTGGGCTGTTACACCAAAACTCCTTGCCGTACGCTTTGAAGTATTTCCATTTGTTGAGCCGTATTCGCCAGATTTGGTTTGAAGAGATTACTTTCTCTTTCAAAACCTGAAGATATAGTTCGCTGAACATACATTTACTTCAAATGAGACAACCGCTTATTTTGTTGATCTGGACAAATCATATTAGACTGATAGTATTAATTAATTTGGAAGTCGTTGGTGTCTACATGTATCAAATTTCAAGGTGACTGACTGACTATATCAATAAATAAAATTAAAAATTTCTGACAAATCTTGCTTTTTTTTTAGGACGAGAATTTCCCGATTTATTTACTATTATTGCACATAATTTAATGTAAAAAATACCTTTTTTTCATAGATGAAATTAATAAAAAAATACAAAATTATGAAACAAAATGTAAGTAGTCAGTTTTACCTTGTGTTGATAGTACCTTAATTGCTTTATTGAACAAAGATCAGCTCATATGACTGACATTTAGGTATTATCAAGGGCATGTAAGCGATCTTTTTTTTATAGCAAAGTAACTTGAATTAAAGTAAAGAATAATACAACCAATCAAGGTGGTGTTTTACAGTTTTAGTCATCTATACTTAAACAAATATTGAGAGTGAAAAAGTTTATTTTTATTTCATGTAAAGTGTTACAATAAAAAAATAAAAAATATCCACATGACGCATGTTAATACAATTAAACAAAAGCAATATTTTTATACTGCGCTCGATTTTACAACCCGCAAGGGACGTTTACAAAAAGTTATCTATGGATTCTACCTAATGAATTTCTTTTTTTTATCAGTGGCTAATTAATTTCTCAAACAAATTAATTTTGGATAAATTTTCCTTAAATTATTTTGTTTACATAACCCGATGAATTTATTCTCTGATTTTTATTAACGTTAATAAAAACGTTTTTGCGTTCTACGAGAAGTTTTGTCTTGCTATTTTTGCGTATTCACCGATGATTTCTTTATAAATGCAAATAATCCTCGCCTTATGAACAAATTTTATTGTATTTTTACTTAATCTACTAACCAAGTGGTTTACCCTGGTACCCTTTTCGCTAGATGTGCCTATGATGATGGGATTTCTTCTATTATATTTTCTTGCAAACGTTTTGCGAGTCTAGTAGCCTAAACGACTACGATTTCTTTTAGGGTCGGTAACAAGGTAATACATGCTACCCTTGTGGATAGACAAGAACGCTCACGTTTCAGAGACACTTAGTAGAAATATCGGTCAAAATTGAGAAAAAAGCTGCCCGCCATCGGTCGAATAATGAGCAACATCGGTGGCCCCGCATATTGAAGCGAAGGGTCTTATCCCAGATGGTACTCTCGAGAAAATTCTACGAAAAACCAGTTTGATCCATCACGTTGGTGAGGGAAAGAGCATGTGTAATTCTTAGCCGACTGCACAGGGTTGTCATTTTTCGGGTATGCTGCGGATACAGGAATATGTTAGTCGATGCCGCCGGGGTAGTAACCGGATTTGCGCTCCAGGATCTCCTCGTTCAAAAGAGGGATAAGATATAAAATGGAGTGGTAAGGCAGATGTAGAGGCATTGCTTTTCCGCAGGTAGCAGGAGAGATGGTGTTCAGTCGACCAAAGGCAGATAAACCTTACAGATTGATTCCGGAAGATGGCTCGGGCGAAAACACAGGAAACTTGGGAACGAGTTGAACTAATTCCTTACCGGTCACGGTTATTTTAAGGCATATTTTTGCGCGCTCACGCTGATACCCTCCGCAGAATGTGATGACTGCAACGAGGAGGATAACGCAGAACACATTGTGTTCGTGTGCGATCGATTTTCGCAGCATAGGAAACGAACTACAGTCCGAACGATCGTGGTATGGCTGTTCATGATGATGGTAAAGATCATCCGAATAATATTGGCGGAAGATTTCCAGTGGGTGAATCTGCATATCTGCCTGGGTCTTCCTCGGTGCAGTCAGTTAATAATTGTATGAGCGAATGATTTCTGTCATTCTGACGAGTTTTGGTTCTCTTTAAATCAAATGTAACTACACTGAAAAACTAAACTGTTCGATTTGAACTATTTTAAAAATATTAGACAGTTAAATTAAGTTTTCCCCCGGTCCCAAAGTCGAGGTTTAAAAAGAATAATAAAAAAACCGCAGGATGCCAATGACTTCGGGATGTGGAGCCAGCAACGGAAATGTAGAAGGATACAAGACACATGGAATGCTGTGATAATACTTTAATGTTGGCCCGGCATCCTATGATATAGTTAGGAAGGAAGTTTTATTGGGTACGCCCGCAAGGGAGTCCCACGTTATTATAGGTACGCGACAACATGATGCCTATAAGGTTTCTCTTCCTTCAGAAAAAAAAATTACCTAAACATTCTTACACATGTCGCATGCCAAAGTTTACAAGAAAAACTATTATAGGAACAAAAAAACCGATAATTGTTATAATACGAGTAAATCAACATAACCATAAAAAGAGATCGAACTAACGTACAATCAATTTACATTATTCTGTATTTATAGAATTGTGCGTATGTTACAATGCAAACATTACAAAGAGGAAGTAACAAGCTGCATAAATATGCAATTAATAACTTATACAACACAGGTACAAGTAGCCTTTACCTAAAGCTGATGAGAAGATCTCCGCGCGACAACCAACATGTTAAATTCTTCATTTCCTTATATCGAAAAAATATAGTCTTTTGAATTTTGAAGTAAAAAGTAATAACTTATTACAAAGATATTAAGATTCTTGTAGATGTTTTAAAAAAACGATTATTCTAGTAAAACATTTTCTTTATTATCTCTCTCTAACGAAGTAATGGATGTACAAAAAAAGATAGAAACTAAAGTATTAGTATTATTAGTTATTACTAGCCAGTAGTAATAATAATAATATATTATTAGCGTAGTTAGTGTCGGAATAGATACTCAAAGCTACTTTAAAGTTCAATTAGGAGCGTATTAATGTTTTATATTCCTTTATAAAGAAAATTGTAAAGCCATTCAGGAATAAATTTTAATAGGCTACTTCTATGGAAAAACTTTTTTACTGCACAGCTTACTTTAAAGGAAAAAAAATGTTTCTCTTTTTTTACTTGCTTTTACCACAAGTAGGTTATAGAATAAGTTATCATTTACTGCAGTAAATTCTTTGAATCAACTCATATTCATATAAATTTCAAGAGATTATAAATGGCCTATAGCGTTAGTTTTTTCCTTTCATCTACAAGGCTTTTTTTATAACATAACACAAATAATTTTTGATATATTATAGAGTCCGAAGTTAAAGTAATTATCTTAGTATATCTGACCAATTTAAAGTTTACTCTCAAGTCAATACCATGTAAAGAATACAGAAACGCAAAATTATTATATTAAAGTTACAAAAAAAGTGAACCTATGAAGGTTACCCAAATATAAAAATAATGATAAAAGAAATATCTTTAATTATCAAAAAAAAAAAAAATAAACCTCTATTCAGTGGCTTGTGTAATAAAATTTGAATTATATATAAATATATGCGTAAGACGAATAGCATCCTCGCCGCGGCTTCGCATGATATATGTGGTTACTAGCGATTCCGACGCGGTCAAGATATGTTTAGCCGGTCAAGATTCTGTCCACTGAACACCCCTGTGTTTATTAAACTCATGCTTCTGAGAAAATAATGATAATTAAACATTAAAGCCTGTTCAATTTATAAAAATATCATCGTAATATCATCATAGCACTAGATAGGGAATCTTGGAGAGCTGCATCAAACCAGTCAAATGACTGAAGACAAAAAAAAAAAAAAATCATCGTATTGTAATCTCTTCAGAGCAAACAATTGGTCAATACAGGACCCACTAATTAGTTTTTAGATTTCCCGTCGCAGCTTCGATCACGAAATACGAGTACATAAACGGAATTACAAACATAAATTACCATCACAATGTTACCAAATCTCATAAAGATTAATTCTATAGCGATAGTATGAAACGGCAATGATATAAAAAACAATTTATGTTTTTGTACCCCTTAAAGTAATAACATTTTTAAATCACGATAATAATTTTGAGTTGTTTATATGAAGAGTATTTGCAAGCCAAAATCGATTGAATATGCCGTTTAGTATAGTAGGAAATGGGGAAAATTTGGAATCACTGTACGACATTTTTTTACCTTTCTTTACTACTTTAAAGGTCGAATTTCAAAAAAATGAATATTATTTTTATGTATAATGATTACACACAAATAAATAAAATTGATATCCTCATTTGTTACAGATAAATTAAAAAAAAATAGTAAATTTCATTGTTAGTTTATTTTACGCATTTCAAAAATGTCTTTCTTAGTATGCATTTCCACCGTAAGAAGTAAATGTATACAAATTTTCATCAATTTATGTCCATAGGTTTTTGCTGGGTATCGATTATGAATCACTCACGACTTGTTCTTTGTATAGCTAGCAGATCCGTCGCTGCTTCGCTTGCGTTATATGGTTACCTGCGTTTCTGGCCACGGTCAGGGGATGTTTACCCGGTCAGGCTCGCTAAACTTGCTCTTCTAGTCTAGCCAGGGGGCTCTGCCCCTGGATCTGTCTGTGTTCATTAAACATGCTTGTGAGAATAATAATGATAAATAAAAAAATTAAAGCATGTTGAATTTATAAAACATATCAGTGTATTGTACTTTCTTCAGAGCAACAATTTGGTCAGTACAAGACCCGAAACCTAAAGTGATCTAACAATTGGGTTTCAAAACAGTCGACCCCCCCATCTAAAACGATATAAAATAAAATATAAAATACCCGACAAACACCACTAAGAACTAAACGTACTTGGTTTCTCTTCTTTTGTTTACTTTTATTTCACATTTTTAGTTGAATAACAGGAGGCTGCTGCAGCTAGTCGCGTTTTACATACAGTAACAGTTGATGTTTTGATTGAGCTGCTGCCGTACACCTTCCCATCCCTTAAAAATCTAAATTCAATAAACCCGAAAACGGTTTTTATACGTTTATCTGAAGAATATTTGCAAGCCCCAATCTAGTGAATATCTTGTTAAGATAGTCAAAAATCGGGAAAATTTGCAAGCAATCATTTCACCTTTCTTCGTTCCTTTCAAGGTTGTGTTTCAAAAAATCTAGAAATTTTATTTTACATATTTACGTGAAAATAACACATACCAAAAATAAAGTTGATATCCTCACTTCATCCCAAGAAATTAAACAAAACAGCCGGCTTTCAAAAAAAAATTCAAAATCCACTTTAATCCTATAATCTCGGAATTACAAAAATCTAGGAATTAGATTTTAGATATTCATATGAAGCTTACACACACTAAAATCGTAAGTTGATATCTTCATTTGTTACTGAGAAATTAAAAAAAAAGAAATAGTTAATTTCACCCTTTAAACTCTGAATTTCAAATCATCCTTTTTTATGTGCACTTACACCGTAAGAAGAACATGTATGCGAATTTTCATCAATTCATCTTCAGTAGTTTTTGTTGGGCGTAGATGAATCAGTCAGTCAGAACAAGTTATTTTATATATATATATATATATAATTTTATATATATATATATATATATATATATATATATATATATATATATATATATATATATATATATATATATGTGTGTGTGTGTGTGTGTGTGTGTGTGCGTACATACACATATATATGTATGTGTTCAAATATATATAGTAGATTTTATTCAGCTGCATATTTATAAAAAAGAGATATTTATACTTTTACAGCATTATCTAGTTATCTATTACATATATATTAGTTAAATTAATGAAAATACTTATATATTACAAAACGTATTTAATAAATAATTTAGAACTTCTTTTTTTGAACAAAGATAATTATAAATAATAGAATTATATTATAACTATTTTAGGCGTCATAAAACACCTATAATTTTTTAAGAATTGTAACCAACGGACCACTTGATGAAATAATTTGATTTTTATACTACACTAATCAATATTTCTTCGTTATTAGGAAAATTTAAATTTATTTGACTCGCGTGGTAAGATTTATAGAAAATTACACAAAATAATCATTCCATTTTTCTACCTTTTTTGGTTAGTAAAATTTTAATATTCGTTGAGATAAATGAAAAATGTTTCAGTGCAATTAACAATGAACTTTTACTGATTCTTCAGTTATTAAAAAAAGGCAATAATCGTTTTTAGTTTGATGTTATTTATTAAAACAAAAGAAGACATATATAAGTTATTTTTTCATTGGAGGATGAATTTAAAAAACAACTACGTTATTGAGAGTATATGATTTAATAATTTCGATCATTAATAGGGATGGTAAAAAAAAGAAGGGAAGGGAAATATTAATTTCAATAAAACGAAGGTGGGAATATCAATTGTGTTTTAGAAACAAGAACAATGGTTACTACACTTAAGGTAGAACAAAGTACAGTTCCCTTGTAACCTTGTAACTGTCCACAAGTTTTTTTGCTTTAGAGCATCCAGAAACAACAATATTTTCCAATGATAAAAATTAAATTTATTTAAAACAATAACAATAACAATTTTATTTATTTATTTATAAAGCAGTAACAACAGTTTTGCTTACAGCTTTTTTGCTTACAGCTACTGATGGATGATAATGAATTTCGGATGTCATGCCTGACCGGGATTCGAACCCGGGGACATCCGGTTGAAAGGCTGAGACCCTACCATTCCTCCACAGTGATCGGCATATATTTATAATATTTTTGTTATTAATCTGAGGGGATGATTTTTTTTAAATTTTAAAAACCATAGCATTTGAACGGATAATTTTTTTGTATATATATAATATTATATATATAATTATTATATTATTATATATATAATTTTTTTATATATATATATATATATGAGAGAGAGAGAGTGAGCGTGAGAGAGAATCCCGGAAGTTGCTGGTCAAACTTAACGGTAACGGACTGATGATTTAGAACATTGAAATAAACAGAAAAGTTGAAAACACAACAAGTAGAAAATATTAATTTTCTATGATCATGTTCGGTGGAATTGTTAGCGTATGACGGAACAAATGAATACGACTAGTAAATTAATATAAAACGATAAAACGTTTTAAATCATTTTTTTTCGTGAGTTTTATTTGCAAAACGTACTAGAAGACAGGTATTGGAATAAACTGGTATTATTAAAAGTTTATTTTGTTTTTATATACACAAAATTTTCTTTTGTATGTAAAAAAAAAAAAAAAAAAGTATAATTATTAGCAATGAGAAATATTAAATAATTTACTTACCATAAACTTAGAGAACTCACATAATACATATATACACATATAAGTAAATAAAAAAGAAACGAAGAGAAAATGAATGAACAAATTTTCTTAACATATGACGTTCGTGTTATGTCAAAGACAACAAACCACGTAATACAATAAATAAATAATGCTCTGACAACTCAACCTCAAATTATTCAGTCGTTAATCATTCAAACAATGTTAGTGGCCGAATTTCAACTGACTCGACGAATGTTAAAATCAAACAGTTTTACTTTTCATCATTTCAATACTTAATGCGTACGATGACTACAAAGAATACGACGTATGACAACGTATACTTAATTCGGCATCATCGAAATTTAAATTTCATTTTTGCCTGTAATATTATTTTCAAAAGGTAAAGTTGAATAATTTAAATTGATTGCCGATAATTCTTGTTTTTTTTTTTAATCTTTTGTTTTTTTGATATAATAATAAACAGTAGTTTTAAGTTTAACATTACAAACGAGTATGTATGAACAAGACTTCACACGTTTGTTAAAAAAAATGTCTGACTTAATTTATTAGGGAATTGATATAGATATTACATACATTTATAATAGAGATATTTATATTTATAATTAAATTAAAATTGTTTGTTTATTTATCAGAATCGGCAATGCTTCGCTACTGCTAGAATTGAATGTACGTATATATATATATAACGAACACAAGAACACAATTGAAAGTTTGATAAAACATTAAAAAACTGAACATTACGGAACATCACAAAATTTAAATAAACTCAATTGTCAAAACAGCATTACCGATCGGATTTAATTCAAACTACTCTCTAAACACAACAGTCGATTCAAAATACCCCAAACTTTCTTTTTATTGGTCAGATTGAGGATTTCAATATTTTTAAACCTTCTCCGGACAACGCGGACCAGTTTGCAAAAACCCGCGCGTAAATCGGACCAGTTTTTTAGTCTAAAGCGGACACAGATACGAACACTGTCTTTTATATATATATATATATATATATATATATATATAAAGAGAGAGAGAGAGAGAGAGAGAAAGAGAGAAGAAAAATGCTAGTTTGTATATTTGTTTGTTACGTAAATATCTGGACTCCGACGTCAACATTTGCAAAGATTTTTCTATTCACGTATCTAATACATATTCTGAATATGAGCTAAATCGGTCCACAAATACAATTTTTTGACATATCTTGACCATAGCGTTACCTAGCGGGTCCGAACTAATTCAGAAACCTTCGCGGACGTGCGCATATAACTCACAAAAGTTGCATCGCAATCGGATAAGTGGTATAGGAATAAATGAGGTAGAAATACATTCCACAATCCTGATTTTTTGATAATTTTAAAACTTTTATCACTAAGACGCTTACCAAATATTAATTTTATTCCTAAATCCGCACTTGAGATACAAATTTTTACAATTTTTAAAGGTGGAGAACGAAGGAGAAATTGCCATTTTTCCTAAGGATATTTTTTTATTTAGTTTTACAAGTAGAATCCGAAAAAGTTTAGTTAGCCAACCATTTTAGAAACACTCTGTATAAGATTATAACATTATGAAACTAATAACATTTAAACACTCCTGAGACAAATAATAATAAAATGTGAAATTTTCAGCGAAATCGGTTGAGTAGTTTTTGAGTTATTAGTGCACACACAAAATAAATATTGTCTTTTATTTGTAAAGATATCGTTGATAACTTTCGTTTTGTTTACCTTTTCATCAACAACAAAATTAAATTTTCATTTAAATATTTTGTAAGTTTTTTATTACTTTAAATTTTACTTTGTAATTCTTTTGGTAATTATGAAAAATTGTTGGTTCACCTCTAGTTTTGATGAAATTTTGAATACTCCTTATTTAGAACCCAATTTATTCGTTACAATTTAAATTATTCGTCGAAAACGCTTTTGTAAGTTATAAAGTACCCTCAACATAAATTTGTAATTTAGCACTGTACAAATATAACATACATTATTTTCGGACTAAATAAGTGGTTATTGTATTTAATTATGGACTGATCCTAACAATGACCAATTTAATATTTAAGGTTAATTAAACGTGGTTAGTAAGCGAAGAGAGAGTTAGATTATTTGGACATCGTATAAAATTCAGCACATGGAAAAATTTAAACAAAATATACCTTATTCATATACCTCAATACCTTATCAATATACTTCATTTGTACAAAATTCAGCGCATTGTTAATTATCTAATCTAACCTAACATTAGGTTAGATCTTGACCTAAACCTAACTAAATTTACCTTAAACCAAGTTTTTTACTACGTAAGTAATGTATATAAATACAACTTCATAATTAATCGCATTTAATATTTTTGTTATTGATAATATTTTTTAATATACAGCTTAAAAAATTAAAAGTTTAGATAAAGTACAACACCGCGTCTAGGATACGTGATTTGAATTTATTTATAAACTTATTGAACTCTAGGATATGATTCAATAAAATATCTTTATCAATATTACGATAATTACATATGATCAGGGCCAATAAGATAAATTCGTATTAATTATCATAAATTAAAGGATTGAAGGCAACTTTTCGGAAAATAAATTTGTCTCCCAAATTTTGGAATAACCATTCCCAAGCGTACAAACTAAGAAATTAAGAAATTTTAAGATATCTGTTTACCGTTACACATAAACTGCATCGTATAGAAAGCATAATGAAAGCAGTTGTTATTATTCAGTTTAACAAATTACAGCACAACAGACAATGACACAGACAGCTTAAACAAAAATTTATGACCTTTTTGTATAAAATTATGTCATGCACACCGTAAGACACAGTAAGTCATGAAAACAAGATAAAAGTCTTTTGTTTTAGAAATAAAATGTTTATGAAACACTTTGTCCAATTGCCGTATTTAGTACTAATAAAATATATATAACATTACAACCATAAATATACACAAATTATGAAATAATTTGTGTATATATATGGTTGTATATTATATATATATGTATATATATTATATCTTGTTTAAACATTTTTTGAGCAAACATGTAAATTACATGAACAGAATTAAAACAACAAAACAATTTAATTACTTATAATTACTGAGTATTATTATTATTACACAGGATCGATTTTAAACAGTCATATGCTACTGTATTTTATCGCATGCACACTTCGAAATGTTGTTGTAAATTTTTTTTTAGGTTATTTTAAAATGAGTTATGTAACGAATATGACTACTATAAGTGTTATAAAAAATAACATAATATTCTAGTAGCTACTATATCGAGAAAAATGTTACAAAAATAGAAGCTTGTGGCAACAATGTCTATTAAAATTCTCCTAATTTATTTTTTATTAATATTTAATAATTGACTATCGTTTAACGGTTGTATGTAAGAGATTTTTTGTGACTGCAAAATGTTCTAATTTGTTCAATAGGCTATGTATAAACTAAATAGTTATTATTATTTTAAGTATATATGTATATAAGTAAGTAAATTAATTACCTTGTGTAGAAGAAATTTAATGATACAAAATGTCGTTTATTTGTAATACATACTACGTAACACTGAACACATAACCGCCTATGTAAACGTATGAGTGGACTGAAGTAAACAGCATTAAACACAATCGGGTATTTTCGGTTATTTTCGGTACTCTCCATACACCTACATCAGTAGACATCGGTTAAGTGAACAACGACACGGTCGGCAATAGACTCGTTACAAACATGCATTGTATTATGAGTATATTATGCCAGACTGTGACAGCAAACATGTTTGAACCTATCTGAAATATCACTAAGCAATTAATTATTTTCCCGAACACAGTAACTGATTTTTTAAAATGTTATTGTTTTTTTCAGTTTTTCGTCCATTATTTCTGTTAAATCATGTGAAACGCAATAGTAAATTTAAGATATGTTTACTGTTAAATAGGACACCTTTAATTTAATATAAATATAAGTTATGTTCACGGAAAAATCACATTTCTATTGAATTTAATTTACTAAGAATTTGTCACCGGTGCATTAATACAATTGTATAAATTAAATTTAATTATAAATTAAATGTAATTAAACTATTATGATCATAACAGTTTAATTTAAAAACTATGATTGATTTGAATTTAAATTAACATATTTTAGAAAATAAATAAATATTTATTTAGATTTATAGGTGTATATTTGCCTTTGTTTTAAAATAATTCTTTTTAGGTCGATTTCATAAGAAGCTACCTATTGTTATGGGTACCATAATTCGACTTCGGGAAAATTTCGATATCCACGAGACCTCAAAACCACCGTCAGTTCAACGGTTTATATATATATTTAATTTTCTTGTGGACACGATAACTGCCGTAATTTTGCGCCAATCGTTTTCAAATTGATACATAAAATATAACGACCAAAAATCTCAGTCGAGTTCGTTAACAGCCAAAATCGGATCATGAGGGTAGAAATGGGGGGCTTTTTCGAGAAAAAAAAAATATCGCTGTAACTTTCTTATTAAGTAAAATATCGAATTCGTTTAAAGTTCTTACTTTTCTTTGGATAAAGGCCTAAAACTTGTGTAAGTAAAGTTTTTTGATATCATCAAACATTGGCACAGGGTGTGGAAAAAATGGAGTTTCGAAAACCAAAAATCATACCTCCCTAATAGGCACAGTATCGAATCAGTTTAAAGAGGTCGTTAGTCCTCTAAACATTACCTAAAACATTTGAAACAATTTTTGATATGACTAATCCTTTCGGCAAAGGATGACCAAAATATTGCTGGAATTGTAAAATGGGCTTGTCGTTTGTTAAACATGTGAAACTTTTTCACGTGCAACCATTTATTGAGTAAATTTAAAGTTATTCTTAACTTTATGGTGGAATCTTTTTTATCCCCTACTTAGCACCGGTGAAATCTACCTCCGACTTCCGGCGTGCCGAAAGGGATTTTGTTTTAAATTTAGTAAAGGATGTAAACACGATTAGTAAAGAGTTACTTGTTTATTCTCATTTTTTTATGTGTTAGTTTAAGGCAGTGAAAGAAAAAGAGTTACTTGTTTATTCTCATTTTTTTATGTGTTAGTTTAAGGCAGTGAAAGAGCTTTTGTAAAGTTGTGTATCTCGATACTTGTGGGAGGGGTTAATTGAAGAACTAAGACTGATTTTACCAGTGGAACGATATACAAAGAACTTTAGTTTTATTTATCCCAATGGGTATAAAGGTTGTTTTCTTTTTACATAGTTTAAACAGTTTTAAGCACTTTCTTTCTGTTTATTTTTTCCCACAGTAACTCAGTTTAGGTTAGTACGTGAGATACTCTTTACATCGTATTTTTTTATTTATTTTTAGTATTCTACTTTTTTAATGTAAGACCTGCTACTCCTGATTAGCAATAGTCGGTGAACTGCTATTGCTAATCGATTTCTATAGTTGAACTTTTAATAAAGAATTGTGCAAATATTTTAGTAATTTTATCATTTAAATTCAAACTAAACTTATTCAATACTGCTCCAACTTCGTTGAAGCAGTATTGAATATTGCTGAGGGCTGGCAGGAAGACAGGAACATTGAAATCCAGGCGCAGCTGGATTCATCTCGTGTTGAAACCTGACATTCAGATAATGGTATCTCTGTTATGATTTTACAAGTCAGATTTTACAAGTAGCACGGTATGTAGTGGGTAATCTTAGGCTGCGTTAGATACCCTGTGATCGGTTGCTTATCGACTAAGCGGCTTTGCCTTGCTCCATTGGGTTGCTGAAGACCAGCCGGGTAAAATTTAACAATTACCGTAGCCATTAATTAGCTTCGAAAATCTGTCCTCGATAAAAATGCATGCTTTGTTGGTTAGGTGACGAGCACATATGAAACAGAGAGGCCTGAGCGGTTATTAAAATCTGATTGGAATTGTAAATGCCAATAATCTTGTTCCATAATTACGGCAATGCAACGTAAGGATACAAGAAGGATATTTTTGACGTACAGAGGTGATAGATGCCTTACATACTTAAAATTTGGTTCAAGAGTGCGTAGATGATCTCACTCGAAAGTAGGCTGGTTATTGCAGAGTTTCCATCAGGATTGATCTAACGGTAAGTGTCATGATTGAACCCCCCCCAAATCAAAATGGGATATGGCATGTTCCCTATCGTTGGTTTGCATTGCAAGATAACCTGTAAATTTGCGTAATCCTGTTCAAAGAGAAACTGTATCGTTTTATAACAGTAAAGTTACAGATTTATCTTGTTTTTTTGTGCTTTATATTTCTATAGTCATTAATTTTAAATTTCTTTTTTCTTTTTATTTTTTTTAAAAATAATTCCTTGTATTTACTGTTGGTGATTGTTTAATATTAAAAATTCACATCTAATTTATAATGTTAAAATGGTTTTAACTTTATTCTTTGCAACTTAATCTCAATAGTATTTGCATAATTTATTCTTTATGTATTTTATTAGCATTACAGAAATTTTATTTTTATTTGTTTTTAATTAAAATATTAACAAATATTTAAATTAAATCTATGTAAATAATTTAAAAAGGATGAAAAATATTCCAGAAAAAGATAAACACTAAACAATAAAACTTTTCCTTAAATTATAATAATAATTATCTGTCACTGAATAAACTAGTAAATTTTAATCAATAACTGAACCGTCTTTATCGTATTACTAGCTTATATACCCGCAGTTGCTCGGGGTCATAATTTCTTCAAAGCCCCATCCTTTATTTTTTTTAAATCCTCAATAACTTTCGACAATCATCGACCAGTACATCGCTTGACTGCGATGTACTGGTGTTTGCCCGTGTTTCTTGAAGAAAACGTTTCATTGATTCGCAGATTCAGCCGCCCGTGATGTTCTAGCCGTTGCTGTCGTTGATCATCTGCTTCGTCTGCTCGCAAAAGCTTTGCTTTCTTCGCTTCCAGTTGAATTTGACCGATGGAATTACGATTTCTTTTAGGCATCGTCAAATCACTAAAATTTACATACATCTCAAAGGTAATATTGTCCGAAATTTCACTAAACACTATGATCTGAAATAACTCACTATCATGAAACTAAGTAGCTAAGTTTTATACCTCACTCTTCGATCTTAACTTATGCACTATTAATTTCAGACTGTCGCAATTGATATCTCACACCTCCTTTTAAATTGTTAAAGAACTTACGAGTTCTTCTCTATTGCAATTATACTCCAAATGTACAAACATTACGAAGACGCCAGACTGGTCGAAAAGTTCCAGTTAAAAGATATTCTCTAGTGTTGCAGAATGATCTAGAATAGTTCAAAAAGTTCTACAAATTTAATAGTGTTCGAAAATAATAATAATGTTCTCATCCCCTCAACCATTCTGCCGGGATTGCGACAGCGATGTCTAATACTCCTTTTTGGGCAGTTAGTAAGTAATAGTTTATTATTTTTGGTTAAAATCAATCATGGGGTTAGGAGGAGATGTGGAACAAAAATTCATACATATCCATACACATAAATATGGCTTTTTGTTACTATATATAAAATATGCTAAAGAAAGAGTTGTGTCAATTTATATGACGCCATTAACACAAACCCCCATAAATGTGGTATTGGTGGATATACAATTACCCTTCGGGGGTAAACAGATTCAAGACGATGTTCAAGACGGGGGTAAACATCAAACAGATTTAAGACGATAAAGAAAAAGAAAAATTGTTGAAAGAGCAAAATTGAGTTAAAATTCAAATTCGTTTCAATGGCTCATTGATGCGTCCAGTCGCCACCGTCGTGCCACTGCCGTCAGCCATATGTTATTTCAATCATTATACATATTAATATTTCAATCACTGTAAAGAAGTGGCCCAAAAAATACACTGAGGACACTATTTAGGGTGAAGGGGGCGACTAAATTTATAAATATCAATATTTAAAATTTTTTCGTTTATGTAAATTTAAAAAAATAATATGCTAATAAAATTTCATCATAATTCACCCTCCCCGACCCAAAACGAAATCTTAAATTCCTTTTTGTTTGTTTTACATTTTACAGTGAGTTTTTATTTAGTTTCTTCCATTTAACATAGTTAACGTACACATAAAAAATATTACTTGGAAAGTGATTTTGCTGGTGGGGAAAAGAAAAAGTAAAAAAATTTTTTTTTTTTTTAATTTTTAAAACGTTTTTCACTTATCTTTATTTTTCCACTATTTAAGAATAAATAACCGATGCCAGGAAAGTATAGTTTTTTTATTTTAAATGAAAATTATAAAAGTACAAGGAAAATTCCTAAATATAGTCGACTATAAAGGGAAACAAGTTGAAAATGAAATAATAGAATTAATTTTAGTTGTAGATGATGACTTCCACAACAGAACAATGACTCGTAATAAAAAAATGACAAAATATTTATAAATTTAACATGATTAAATGTTTTAGAAAACAATTATGATATAACTTTGTATACGGTTTTGTTATTGGTGTTCCGTCACTTGTTTAGACAATCTAAATAACTTTATCAAATTACTGTTACTATTATATTATCGGTACAATGAAGTTTAACTAAATTGACACAGCATCCGGTCCGCTTAGTTACATATATCTTCCTCTGATTCAAGTATCTTATAATTGAATTCCTATTAATTTACAGATACAGTGAATTGTATTACATATTATTAGTTCAATGTTACTGATACTTAATAATAAATACTAATCGTATTTTCAAGTTTCGGTTACGTCTTTCATTAAACTTAACTGCAAATAAAATTTATCTTTCACTTTGTTTATACAAATATTTATTACTCATATTGAGTATAATTTTTAATGAATATTTAAGAAGTATAGGTCAAATGAGGTCAATTCTTAATCTTTTTTCAAAAAGTTAATTTGAAAAATAATTACTGTCAATATATTTTTCCTTAGGTGTTATCTGTTAGTACTCCTTTTTTAACAATTTTTAAGGAATTTTGTTTTATTTTAAAAAACTACTGTAGTTCCCCTGTTATCCGCCCCCAGTTTAACCGACTGTCCGTGTTGACCATCAAACCCTCTAAAATTACCGTTTAACCGACTTTTCAGGTTATACGACCCTCTAATTTTTCAACTTCTTATTTTTATTTTTTTTTATTTGATTTAATGTAATTAGACCCTATATAGTAACCACCGGGTTGGTCTAGTGGTTAACTCATTGCAAATCAGCTGTTTTCGAAGTCGAGAGTTCTAAGGTTCAAATCCTAGCGATGGCAGTTACTTTTATACGGATTGAAATACTCGATGTAAATACCGGAGTTCTTTGGTGGTTGAATTTCAATTAACCACATTCAGGAATGGTCGACATGAGACTGTAAAAGACTACATTTACCTTCATACATATCATTCTCATCTATACTTTGAAGTAATACCTTACAGTGGTTTCGGAGGCTAAACAGAAAAAAGGAAGTTGGCCCTGTATACTACAGCACTGTATTAGTTATGTGCAATTTTAATTGAGCTCACATGCAAATTTAAGATTTTTATAAAATAAAAACGATAGACTAGTAGAATTTATACTACTGTATGACATCACGTCTAACTCGTACACTTGTGAGCTAACGTAAACACAAACAAACAATTTCCGCTGTTGTCTCACATTTAATGTCACAACATCGGTACATTAAGCGGTTTTATTTAAAAACGTTTTCAATATGATTATGTCGTAACTGCGTTGCAATATCCAAGTGACTAGTAAAATCATAACATCGGTTGCGGTTTTGAATAGCCGACTATATGATATAAAGTCGGCTGGCTGTATAGAGTGAAAAAACTATTTTATACTGTATGCACGTACGTACATATAAATGCATAGTAAAAAATAACCGCCTTTTAAGTAACAGACATATGTATAATATTTTGTTTGCGTAATTAAATTTTCGTTTAAATTCACTACATTACAGTATTTTTTAAGATCCTTTTTTTATTTTCGTCTATTCAGTTTAGTATAATGAGTTTCTTACGTACCGATAGTGCAAACTTTTTAGTTTTAGTTAACCTTTAACATCCAGTACAGGTTACTTTTTAGCTGTACTTATGATTTCAAAAGAAAACGTATGGTATTTTCGATTGAAGCTTATCTGAAAGCATTAGAACAATTATATAAAGGTCAATCGGTAAAATTATATTAGATTTAGGTGTTGGGGAAACAACGGTTAATAAACAACGGATGATCATAAATCATCGACGAAGAAAAACTTAATTTAGAACAAATATAATGTCGATGAGACAGGGCTCCTATATAATTCTCTGCCAAGTAAAACGACGATCGTTCGGGATGAACATACTGCTCTAGGATATAAACAATCAAAAATCCGGATAATTATGGCTGTCTGCTGTAATGCAAGTGGTACACGTAAACTTCCACTCTTTCTAGTACGAAAGTACAAAAATCTGAGAGCGCTGGAAAACATTAACAAAAATACGTTAACTTATATTAAATAAACCTTAATAAAGATACGAGCTCTGAATATTATACAGCACAAAAAATGCACGGATGAGTGTTTTATTATTTAAAGAATAGGTCCATTATGAATTTGTCCTAAAGTAGAAAGACAACTAAGAAAATTAAATTTATCTGAAAAAGCTGCACTATTTCTAGACGAATTGTCGTGTCATCCTTCTACCGACGAGCTTGCAGAAAACAATATTAGGGTTCAGTTTCCACCGCTTATAAAGCTCCTTGATCCAGTCTATGAATCAAGAAGTGGACAGTATACACTACATTTTTTTTTTGATGATTTTGCCACATAAGTTTGAAGATTGTTCGTGGGATATGGAAATGGAATTTTTGTAGCGTATGAAAAAAGCTATGCTATTGTTTCAGTATCGGTACAACAACTTAAATACTGGATTTTACTGTACAAAAAATACTCTTATTCATAAAAAAGAATCTTTTGTTTAACCGACATTTTCACTTAACCGACCGAGTCTGTTAACTACTGTATTATAAAAAACAACTTCATATTCTATTAGTCATAGAGATTTTTCTATGAATATTCCTGAAAAGGTATTCAACAAATCATTATAATATATACAAAAATACCACAGTACGTTATTTCCTATAAGCGCTGTGTATGTAGTTTATTATTCAAAACGACGTAATAAATTTTATATTTTAGACGTAATAGATATTTAATCAAATTCTTATGGTCAGAGTTTTGAAAATTTTAATTTCGGTGTAAAACATTTCTAAGTACAGCTAAACAACCAATAAATACCTTCGTAATGAAAAAAAAAATACAATGGTTCTAAAAAATTACTGCCGATAATTTCTTTCACTAAGTTTCAAAGAAGAAAAGATTAGAAGCTTTTGAAATGTGGTGCTATAGGAGAATGTTAAAAATCAGATGGGTGGATAAAGTGACAAATGAAGAGGTATTGCGGCAAATAGATGAAGAAAGAAGCATTTGGAAAAATATAGTTAAAAGAAGAAACAGACTTATAGGCCACATACTAAGGCATCCTGGAATAGTCGCTTTAATATTGGAAGGACAGGTAGAAGGAAAAAATTGTGTAGGCTGGCCACGTTTGGAATATGTAAAACAAATTGTTAGGGATGTAGGATGTAGAGGGTATACTAAAATGAAACGACTAGCACTAGATAGGGAATCTTGGAGAGCTGCATCAAACCAGTCAAATGACTGAAGACAAAAAAAAAGTTTCAAAATCATTTGCAGGACGATAATCTTCTCGAGGAAAGGAGCGTCTTTATTTTTCATGTCTATACTTTTGTTTTGTATTTTCATTTTTATATATTTTTATTACATTTTTAATTTTTTTTTTATTATGAGTTTTAAAGTATTTATTATTTTGGTTTTTATTGTTTATTATCTTGCATCATTTATATAATACAGTTAGTTATTTATTAATCGGTAATAAGCACTGAAAAATTCCTTTAAGCCTACACAATGTTTTTTTGTAAAGGCTTTTTCTGAATTAGGAAACTATTAAAGTTCATCTGGTTTTAGATAGTTCAAACTTTCAAATCATCAAACGTTACATACTTTATTTAAAGAAAAATAATTAAATTCATATGAAAAGAAGTTTTTATAAAATAGGTTAACAAAAAAAAATTAAGGTAAAGTACTTTTAGTGAGCGAACTCTGAAAATAATTTTTTCTTATGCCTAAATTAACAGGCTTAAAGGTCAATAAGTAGTCCTTATAAGAACATATTTTTAACATATCTATTATCTATTTAATGGAAAGACTCCTACCTCGCTGCTGTGGGAAGCTACTTGAGAGTTATGGCTGGCCATCAGCCAATTAAAGCTCCAAGCGCTTTAATATTGGTGGACAGGTACTTTCTGGCATTCAGCGACCTAGGCGTGGTAGCTGAATTGCTGCCTTGAGATAAATTTAATTTATTGAATATCATATATATTTTAGTAGTTGGCTGGGTGCGCCTACCCATTTTAGAATATATGACAAGTGAGCGGTGGAACACGAAGCAAGTGGTGTGGCACCATGCTTAGTTCGCTCACGTAATGAGGTTAGCTGTAGGAGCTAGTTAGGACACTGTTCTAACTAGCTCGTTGACTAGTAACTAGAAAGCATTGATCATTACGAATTTGAGAAACGTTTTAAGAATGTCGTCGAAAACTTTACGGATTTACATCAGACACAAAACGTCACCAGGGTACTGGGTCGGAAAATAATTAAAAACAGTTTCCAGTTCGATATCTTCAATTTATTAACGAATAAGTAATTTTTCCGACAAAAACTTCAGATCTCAGGAATGGTCCAACTAAGACTGTACAAGACTACACTTTATTTACACTCACACATATCATCCTCATTCATTCTGTGAAATAATACCTGAATGGTAATTCCCAGAAGCTAAACAGAAAAAGAGATCAAGGCTATAGGAAAATTTTGAGATGTTATAATGGTAGCCCTGTTAGCCTCAACCCAAAAATTTGTGTAACAGCAGTTCAAACCACCGCACCAGTTTTTACATTGTTGCTGAGGTGTGTTAAGTTAATTTATTCCAAAATAAGCTATGTTCAATGTTCACAAAAAGCACTATTTTGTTGCAGGCTGAAGTAAATCACATAATTTTAATTCAATGTGCATTTCTACGTGAATATGGGAAAGAACAATCGCATGAGAATAATATACGACATTGGTTCAAACAATTCGAAGAAACTACATCTGTTTTCGAGGAAAACTCGCAGACAACAAATATCAAAGGAAACTGTTGAACGAATTAGAATCTGCAATTAGAAGTCCTAACAAATCTACCTCTCGTCGAAGCCTCGAGTTAGATATTCCAAAAACAATTCACAAAGTTTTACACAAAAAATTGAAATTACATGCATATAAAATCCAACTACTGCAGCAATTAAAACTTGATGATGAAGAAAATCATTTCAATTTCGCTGTTTAATTTTCCAAAAATTAATGAAAACGAATAATTTTTAGACGATATAATTTTTTCGGATGATGTCATATTCCATATTAATGAAAGTCACGGATGAAGTCACATTCCGTATTAACAGGCACGATTAACGAATATGTGGATCTGAAAACTCACATATAATTTTTTTCTAGAAACGACACGTCAGGCCTAAAGCTACAGTTTGGTGTGGTATGATGAAAAATTGTGCTGTCGGCCTTTTTTCTTCGCTGAAAATATTTATGGAACTATTAATGGAAATATTTATCTCGATATGTTAAACAACTACTGCTTTTTCCAACTGGGTGAATCTATACAACGAATTAATTTCCAACAAGATAGCGTAATTCCGAACTTTAATGCATTCGTCAGCCAGTCTTTGAACGGAAAATTTGAACAAATCGACACCCTGGCCACCAAGGAGTCCAAACCTGACACCTTGTGATTTTTATCTTGTGGGGTTATTTAAAAAAAACAAAACATTGTTTATTTTCAAAAAATACGCGACCTGTCACTTAAATGAAAGGTTTAATGAAGCAGTTATAACCATAACAGAAGATATGTTAATTCGGGTATGGGCAGAAACTGAGTATCGATTGGACATTTACCGAGCGACTAATGGTGCAGATGTTGAAATTTATTAGTTATGTAAAAAACTGTTTGAGATGATAAAATCGATAAATAAAATGTAAGTATTTCTGTTTTAATTTAATTCATGTTAAATTTTTAATAAAAAGAGGGAACAACAGCCCTGTGGGAATTGAGTAAAAGGCATTCACAAAATCTACGGTCATGTTTTTAAAATTCATGGTCAAGCCATTTAACCTCTTTCTTATCTATAACAACTTAATTTTTTCTCCCTAATACTAGCCTACAATCAGAGTATTAGAGATAATATTATCAACAGAACATTGAAACGTTTCAGTAAAACGTTTCCTAATACAAATGTGCCAATTATTATTTTTTATAAATAAATGAATCTATAATTTTCTTCGATAGTGTAATTTATTGGCATTTAGCCAACTTTGCAGTGGTAGAATATCATAAATATCCCAAGAGGGTTTCCAGAAAATCAATCAGTTTAACATAAATAATGAATAATTTATATTATTTGTATTTACGAATTACAATCCGTAATTGTTTAACTATGATAAGTTACGTGATATAATTAATTATAGTTAGTATTAATTTAAATAAATTACATTAATTTTATCAGGATTATAAATTCCCAGTGATTCTACCTCAAACCGAGTCAAACGATTATCGTATCCAAAAAGATAAAATTTAATTAAATATTTTCTTTTATACTCTAAAAAATATCTTTACAAAAAATTTATTTGAAAATAAAGTTAAACACTTTAAAAGTTTAAGATTATTGCGCGGAAAACTATGAAGTCACAAAAAAAAATTCTACGCACAATACAATAAAAGAATTCAATAGAACATTCTTAGATCTAACGTAGTTTAAAGTTGCAAGGTCGAATTAAATTCTACTATAACTTTTCCAAACACTTGACTTGAATAATACAATTCTGAATTCTCTTCTTGTAGTAGTTGTTTGAAATTCAATCATCTAAAATCTAAAATCCAATAAGGTTTACAAAATTGGTACCTTCTAACCGTAATATAATAAAACAGAAAATATATTTATATTTATTATCCTTTTTATTATATTATTACTGACACAACATATATAGACTCTTTCTGCGATAATAAAAACATATTTATTTTTAATTTCCAGTAGTTTTTACATTTAAAAAATATAAGTTTTTAATATATTCACGTCTGGTATTGCGTAAGCTTCTTTTTATAATTCTTGTGATATTAAAAATAGTCTTCATTTTGATATTCCTAAAGTATATCAAAGTTTATTTTTGTTTCGTTTTTCTGTTTCGTATTGTGTGTTGAATTCACTTTTACCTTCCACGGATAGGTGGTTCTGTTCCTTTGTTTAGTTAGGAAGTATTCTAAAATGATAAATTTTTGGTTTTAATTTTATGATTTTAATTTATTCAAAGATCTGAAAATATTATGGGAGTTGGAAAGTTAAAAAAGCACCTCAAAAACGTTTGGAATTTTAAAAACAGATTAATCGTAAGAAGATCGTTGGTTATTCAAATGATATAAACTAACGTAAATTTAAACACGTAGCCCTTTATTATTCTTCTGGCTTATAAATCGTTTACATATACAGAAACCTACGTCTTTAATTGTTAGTGCACTTACAAAATTTATGAATATCATTATTCAAAAATTCTGAAATCTAAAAACAGTATGACCAGATATTTTTGAATATCAATGATGTTTCTTTTTAATGTTAATATATTTATTTTACTGAATATCTTCAACTTCCTTCTTTAAAGCAGTAAAACTTTATTTTTATTTACTTCTTTATTTTGTGCAGGCTCTACAAAATAAATGGAATATAATGATGCAGTATATAATGAATAATTCTAGTTAATGGATTCTTAAGATCTTAGCTGAAATATAACCACCACTTCCTTGGGTAACGTAAGCTACAACCGGTAAATTTTTACTGATGAAATCATGGATATGTTCATTAGCAGTACCTCACTATTTTTAAAGAGCAGTAAACAGTTACTACATCATACAACAGGTTATTTCTATTTTTAAAGTATTTATTTTCCGTGAACTTAAACTGGAAACTATAAATATTTAATAATCATTTATTATTCCATTAAATCAATGAATTTCCATTAAAACGAGAAATAGATCAAAGAGTACATTTAAGAAAAAAATTCCACAACTGTCTTCTTTTTCAGTTTACATTAGTTCTTAGCTCACTATTTTCTAGATTTCTCCAAAGTTCTCTAACTTTAGTTCCAAAGATTGAACTAAATTTTTTTATTCGTAAAAATCGGTAATATCATTAATTCATTATTTTTGTTGTTGTTTTTTTTTAATAAAATTATGACAATTTGGAATGCAATACTGAGAAAAGTGCATATTTGTTTATTTTTTCCCTGCTAGCATTTGTTTATCAGGAAGGATCTATTGCTAGGATTCATTTTTCGTTCTATGAATCAGATTCATAAAAGAAGTTAAATTATACTATCAGAAGAAGGATTTTTTTTAAATATAGGATTTAAAAAGAATTCAATGAAGGATAAGTTTTCCATTCAACACTTATTGTTTTTTTTTTTAATTTTTTTTAGTTTAAAAACATTGTTTAAAATTTAATTGTTTTAGCGTAATGATATTTATAATAATAACGAATATGATTCATATAATTTTACTCTTACATGTTAGTATTCATTAAAAGTGATTAAAATAAATAAGAAATGAAAAAAATTGAAATAACCTATATTATGTAAACCAGTGTTGCAGTCATACCTCTTCCGCTTGGTAGAAATTTAATGTCTTTTTAAAAAAATTTTTTATTTTATTTTTTGAGCTATGATGGGATCGTAGCTCTAGGCTATGCTGCAATTTTTCTGTTTTTTTTTTTTTTTTTTACTGGGCACCGAAATTAGTGTCATCAGTGCCCGGACGGGATACTTATATAAAACATAAATAAATATTAAAAATTAAATTAAAAACTAAAAACCCAAAAAGCGAAATAAATCTACAATTAAGTGTTATATCTATAATCTAAATTAAAACAATAAAATTACCATCTGCCACACGCCAGGTGATATAAATAGTTGAAAATTACTACCGAATACTGAAATAATTGAAAATAAACGGATGACCGTGAGAAATCGTAAATGATTACATAATATTTTTTCATTGTTTCCCAACAAACTTTGCATTTCAGCTTCTACTTTAAATAAGAGAAAGCTGAATATGGTAATCTATCAAAAATGGGGTATGTATATTTTACATTTCTTGATTTTTCATTACCCAGAGACCCAAAAAAAAAACAAAAAAAAAATTAGAGAGAGGAATGTTCGTATAGACAAGTGTTCTGTTCAAGTGTTAGTGTGTTTGAAGCTTAATAAATTTTGACAAGATAAAACCATTCTGATGAAATTTTGTACAGTAACTCGTTTATATGGAGCAATTTGTTGCTAAAATTTTGGGGTCAATATCTCTAGGGAGTGGAGTAGATAGTTTTTTTGTGGTCAATTTTCTCAAAATTCTTCAAACGTAACCACAATTTATATTAAGCTCAGTATATGTGTGGGTGCTTATTTTACCATTTTAAAAAACTTTTCCCCAAAATTCCACCTTCCTCAAAAGTCGAAAAAAAGTTAACTTTTTTACTGCATATTTTTTAATCGAAACTTTTTTTATACCTTCCTAGGTATAGTAGTAGTGCGAGTGACTCATAAAAAATACTTTGGGGGAAATATTGCATGTGAGGAAGCCGATCAAAATTTAAAAATATCGATTTTTTTTTAATTTTTAAACCGTTTTTATTTTACCTATTGTATTTTATCATTATTTTTTAATCAAATAAGAATAGATAAGCAATAAATAGAAATATCAGGAAAGCATTACAACTTATTTTTAGATTTTTTAATTTAAATAATATTTGTCAATTTACCTATTTTTTTAATTAAAATTATTTTTTTTTTAATTAACAACTATAATTGACGTACAGCATAATTTGATGAAATTCAATTTAAATTTAAAAATTTCATAATAAAAAATATTGAACAAATAAAAAGAGAATCTTTTTGTGTCCTTTTACAGGATATATTTTAAAAGAGAAAATATATTCGTAGTATAAACAAAAAAAAATGTCATACGTACGGATCTTGAAACAAATTGTAAATAATACAAAAATATTAACTTTTTGCAAGGTATAAGAGTTATTTCCATTAAGCTTTATCTTTTATCAGAAAAAAATGAGTACGAGTATATTATTAAAATCCAAAATGATGGAAATACTTTCTTATATGTATTATTAAATATGAATGAATAACTAAATTTTTTTATGAAAAAAATATCTAAACAACAGTATTTAATTTTATTAAATATTTTGTATTTATTCAAATAAAAATTTCATTGAAATTTAATTTTAAAAGTTATTATAATGTTATCAAATGAACATAATTAAAATATTTCAAAAAGTTATGTATTTAATAAAGCTTTAAAATTTCATTAAATATTCTCTTATCATCAATGCAAGTTAAGCTGTACAGACTACAATTATATTAAATTTTCAAAGAAAAACAAATAAATTTTACTCGTATGCGTTTACTTATACGTATGAACAGTATAAAGTTTCTACTTCAACTTCCATTTATTAATGTATTATAAATGATAAAAATTATAAAGTAAAACTACGTTGCGGTATAAGTACGTATATAGAAAAATAAATAAAATCAAAATCATATAATTTGAAATTGTAATAATTAAGCATTTCACTACAAACATTTAAAAAAGGATGTTTTCAGATAATTAAGAAAACGAATATTAATTATGTAATTTAATATTTTTTTTAAAGAAATACCAAACCGAATTTGTAATAAAACTGTTTTATAACGTTCTTTTAATCATTACTTCGAATTACGAGATATTACCGGATAATTTTGTGTTTGGTTGATTTAAATTAACATTTTAACTCTTACAGATTATATCATACAAAATAAAATTAAGGTTTATATATCCCATTTTTCCTCAATTTCCCTCAATTAAACATGGAACAAAAAAAAAAGAAAATATTCTTCCATAATGTTACTTTACTTTTTGAACACTGTTAAATTCTCTTTATGGATATTCAAGACTTTACTCATTAGTTTTTAAACAGAACATCTCTTTTATTTTTGCGTTGGTCGCTTTTGTATAGGTAAAGCAAATGGAATTTTTTTTGAAGGAATATCAGTGACATATCACTGGTTAATAATTGACTATTGTAGCATAAAATATGTACTCTAATATTATTCTGATGATCAGTTTTTTACGTGAGCATTTAAGAAAATTAATTATAAAATTGAGCCTTAGCTTACGTTTGATAACATTCTACATTATTTCCTTGCATATGTTTCTTTCGAACAGTTTTTTTTTTTATATACGCATAAGCAGAGTTTTTTGTTTGCTCATCTATATTTTCAATAAAATAAAACTATAAAGTGTATCTTTCTGTAATAAAAATATATAGTACTTCAAAAAAAATCACACTAAAACTAGATTATAATTCTTTATCAATTTTTTAGTTTTAACTTTTTAAGTCCGTGCCTAATTTATATTGAGTAATTTGTTTTTTTTTTTTTTTTAATTTGTCGTTGAATTCCACTAGGCAAAATTAAAAAAAAAGAGATTTAAAAGTATTATCTCATTGCTTTTGGTTTGTTTTTATTTGAACAACTTTTTCATTAATCTAAAAATATATTTTTTATCTATGATTACGTTGTTAAAGACATCATTTTACATTGTACATAGTAAAACGTGAACAGTGAAGAAATCTAACTAATGATTTTATGTATTGTATACATAATCTATGTAGTTTTTTCTTTATACTTTACATGCAATTTTAATAAGACTTAAGCAATTTTTTTTTCAATCTAATTCAGGGATTCTTTTAATCGATAACCGAGTTAAATTAAGTACACTATAGTTAAGTTAAGTACACTTAAGTACATTAATAATATAAATATTCTACTTACAACGGCTATAATAAGATTTTGTTTCTTCGAAGTGAATGGAATTTTATGTTTCTTGCAAAACTTGTATATTTCACCAAAAGTTATATTGCACAATCTTAACGCCGTTTTATTATTTATTTAAAGCGTAATCAATAAATTTATTTAACTTTTGTGTCATTTTTGTTTTAACCTATTTTCCACGTTTTACGTACCTCAATTTCTTTTATTTGCATTTAGTATTTTCCTTGAATACATTTTAATATTTATTTCTTTAAAAAAAATTAAATTAAGATGTCCTGTGTTCACCTCTCTCAGTTAAAATAATACTTTTTAGAAACTACCTCAAACAATAAAAGGAAAATTTTTGCCCAATGTTTAAAAAAGACCCGAATATTCCTTTAACAAGTTTTCATTCTCTCCCACTTCTTTGTTCTCTCTATTATCTATGCCTCAGGCAAAACTTTTAGCTTATTCTCTTTAGTTTTTTCTTCTACCAGGAGTACTGTATTCCGGTAAGAAAAAAACAGACTAGATCTATAATTTATATTCCATAACACTTAATTTTTCCTCGAGTTAAAAAAATACTATAATTTAAGATAACGGTGAAAATTAAATTTACCTGAAACTTTACCAACAAAATGTACAAATCAATCAATTATGACCTTTCAGCTTTTTTAACTGCCTCCAACTTGACAGTCTATTTTTTTTTTAATTATATTAAAGTGTTGTTATACTAAATGATTTTTGTTTTAAATTAAGGTAATTCATTTAAAACGGGCCAGCTCTAGTTAATTGAGTGAGCTTTTGTGTATAAGAAAAAAAAATGAACGTATAAAAATCCCTTTCTGCACGCCGGAAGGCGGAGGTAGATTTGCCCGGTGTTAAGTAGGGGATAAAAATGTTTTTCCACCTTAAAGTTAAGGAAAACGTCAAATTTACTCAATACGACAATGATTACATGTAAAAAAAAGTTTGACATGTTTAGCATACGACAAGCCCCTTCCTTCTTCTTACAATTCCAGTAATATTTCGGTCATCCTTTGCCTTGCAAAAATTGTTTCAGACAAAATGTTTAGGTTATGTTTAGAGGACTAACGATCACTTTAACCTGAATCGATAATGTGCCTATTAAGGGAGTTATGATTCATTTTTGTACAGAAAATCCCATTTTTTTCACCTTCTGGGCCAAAGATTGGTGATATCAAAAAAACTTTACTTAAGTAAGTTTAAGCCCTTATCCAAAGAATAGTAGGAATTAAACGAATTCGATATTTTACTTAATAAAAAAGTTATAGTGATATTTTGTTTTTTCGAAAAAGCTCTCTCATTTCCACCCCTATGGTCCGTCCGATTTTGGCCGTTAATTAACTTGACCGAGATTGTGGGACAAGTTGTTTTTAAAGTACAATTTGAAAGTGATTCCTGGAAGTGAAATCATGGTAACTATTACAATTGGTAGCTTTCTTATGAAATGAAAATTATACAATGGAAAGCCTACTAACTAATCAAAGATATTTGCATAAAAAATAACATCTCAATAAAAGTCAATATCAGGAATTACAAAACCGTAATCAAACCAGAAGGCCTATGCACATCAGAATGCATCTTCGGTTTGAAATCAGTTGAAGTAAATGCAATAAAAAAAAAGAAGAATAATCTTGAGAAAAATCCTAGAACCAGTAAAAACAGCCAAAAACAAATACAAATTCAGAAGCAATAAAGATATGTACAAATACAATGAAACTAAAAAATGTCAGATTACATCAGAAAAAAAGAGTCGAATTTTTCGGCCACTTTATAAGAATAATCGATAATAGGCTCACAGAACAAATATTCTACCATATTTACTACAAAAATAACAGAAATCAATGAATCTCAGTAGTTCAAAAAAATTTAAAAGAAATGAAGATATCTGATGAAATAGTACAAGATAGAGCAAGCTCAGAAAATTTATGCAAGATTTCAATTTTTTCTAAGAGAAAAATAAAAAAGAAACCAGCATCTCGTTTGAAGAAAGAAGGAAAACTTCATGGAAAAGAATGAAGAAATACTGGAATACCAGGAAAGAAAACATCCAGAAGAAAGAAAAGTGAACGTTAAATATTGCTTTGCAAGGTCCTCAGTCATAAACTCAAAAAAAAGAAATGAATAGTGTCTGGAATGTCTGGAAACGGTTTAATTATAGAAAACTGAGTGTGACCAAGTTACCAGAATAAACGTAGTTCATTACTGTACAAAAGAAACTTCTCTGAGTTGTATTTGAAATTACTGTCGGCCATCTTGGATCAGTCATATTGAATTCAAATATTTTTTTAAATAAGAGTTTATGATGGTAATATTATACATGATTTCGATAACGATGAATCAGCTGTTCTTTTTTCTTAGAAATTTCGTAATATCGTAATGATAAATTTCGTATAATTAAATAACCAGAAGAGATTCTGGAAAACGGTTTGCAGAAAGTGTAACTACCCTTCTTTCTTCCAAAAATTATTTATCTTGCATTGTGGTTAAGGACGGTCGTTTTACCCAAATATGGACACTTTAATGATCAATATTTAAAGCACGGATGAAGCTACCGATGCGGGATTTTACTAAAGTTTTTTCCCTTAAAATCTACTTTGAAATCATGTGTAATATGACAATGTTACCATTTTAAAAAATAAAGTGAATTCAATGTGTCGATCCAGGATGGCCGAAAATAATTTCAAACACAACTGAGAGTAGTTTGTTTTATAAAGTAATCAACTACGTTTATTTTTGAAGCGTAGTCACTCTCAGTTTCTATAATTAAGCCTTTTCCAGACTTTCTGGTCACTTTGTATATATATATATATATATATATATATATATGTTTTTTTTTTGTCTTCAGTCATTTGACTGGTTTGATGCAGCTCTCCAAGATTCCCTAGATAGGGAAACTAGATAGGGAATCTTGGAGAACTGTGTGTATATATGTATACATACATATATATATATATATATGTGTGTATGTGTGTGTGTGTGTATATAAACTATATATACTTTAAGTTTTGGTGCTAGATAATCATCATTTAAGATGATGATAAGTAATCTCATGCAGTTTCTGTATCGTACCATGGTGTATACAGAATGCTTATAAATAAATCAACAGTATATACAAGCTGCATTTCTAATATTTTTTGGCCTATATATTTTTAAAAGTAATATTTTTAATTTTCATTCTTTAATTATGTATATTTTATAAATAATTGTGCTGATAATGAAGCTGATGCTCTGAAAATATTTCAGACAAAGAGGTACGTGTCCTTACTTTTTATGAACTGTATCTGATAATATAAAAATATTATTATTATTTTTTGCCTGAAAATGAAAGATCCTTTTCATATGATAAATAGTTTTAAAAATTGCACCCTAACATAACAATACAAAATATTTTGTTAATTACGTAATTTTAAAATTTGCTCAACATTAATTTTTTTAAAATAATTTTCGTTCAGTATTTTCTGTTTCTTTAGAACTCATATGTTGAAAAATTATATTGTTACACTCATATTGTGAATAATTAATAAAAATATAATTAAAATTTGCAAATTATTTAAATAGATTTTTTAAATATCACGTTTGAAATATAGTGAATTATTCTGATGTTAGTACAATCTATTGCTGGGTAATAAAACTATTATTTTGGTACCAAAATATATTTTAAAATATAAATTATAAATTTTTAATAATTTTATTTTAATTTAATTTAATATTTTCCTAAGATAATCATTTAAAATATTGTTTTGTTAATTACTTCAGAAAACGAAAACATTAAAACGTTGAAATATAGAATAAATAATAATTTGAATAAAAAATCGAATATGATAATAACTAAACAGTAAAAGCAGATAAAGTAAATATTCTTGTTATTATACTAATAAAAATAATTCATTTTTAATAATAAAACTTAATAAAAAAGCAAAAAAAGGTAAAAAAATGTTTACCGTCGATAAATTAATGTAGATCGTATTCAAGAAAATCAACAAAAAATTGTAAAAATAACAATCTATGAATTCTCTACATAAAATCTCTTAGATTTTATCTACCTTTTAAAATTTAAACCTAAAAAATACTTTTTATATTAGAAAATTAAATAATAACGAATCTTATTTCAAATGATATTACAGCAATGTATACAAGACGTAAATATTAAAAATTTAGAAACACAACTGCCAAAAAAAAAGAGTTGCTCTTTAATGTAGAACAATTACTAAAACAGAATAATTAAAGAGCGTGTGGATGGCAATTTTGTAAAAATAATTATTTTTTATTTCTTATGCTTAACATATATATATATATATATATATATATGTAAAGCATACTATATTTGACATAGTATGCTTAACTTATGCGTAAGAATATTCTTAATAAGAATATATATATACACATAGCCTATGACATTCCCAGTAATGTTAGGATATCAACGTGGAGTCATAATCTAAATCGGTTCAGCCATTGAGCTGCTACGCTGGATCATATATACACACATACATACACCCTAAATACATTACACACCTTTTTGGGCAGTCGTGTAAAAACACCAATAAGAACACGTATGAGATACGAGGTTTCCGAATCGTTCAGAATGAAGCGTTGAAATGCGAGTTATTCAAAAACGACTCATTCATCTTATAAAAATTTTTAATTTATTGAGATGTGTGTATATATATATATATATATATAGCCTATGACACTTCCAGTTACGGGAGAAATTTTTACGCGGGGTCATACATCTAAATCGGTTCAGTCGTTAAGCTGCTATGGTGGAACAAGCATACATATACCATAAATACATTACACTCCGTTTTGGGCAGGTGTGTCATAAAAATACAATTGCATTAAACGTTAAACATACTGGCAACAAATATATACTTAATAAAATTACGCAATCAAAGTAATCATTAATGTAGTAATATAATACTGCTAAAAGTGATCAAAATTACGTTAATTAATAGTAATTACAATTTTGGGAATGGCGGTTTATCTGTAAGTAGCATAATCTCCGAAGTATTTTGTAATAAACTGAAGACGTAATCACCAATAAATTACTAGAAAATATTCAAAAGTTAAATTTAGAATTGAATAATATGTTTTGTTGATATTATGGTGATACATAATAAATAAATCAATCTATTTCAGGATATACTGCATATAAACAAAACGTTTTTGAAAATAAATATTTAAAAAAAATACTATGAAAAGAGAAAGTAATAGTATATTTCAATTTAATTTTTATATCCAAAAGCTATATAATTTTTTATATTAAATAAAGAATTTAATTTATAAAAATCATAGAAAGCGAAAATTGTTATAATATAAAGAACTCAAAAAAAATTAATCAATAATAATCAATTTAAACAAAAAATTTAAATGAGTAAATTAAAGGAAACACAATGTTTACCTTACTTTAAATTATTATTCCAACATAATTGTCTTTTTTTTTTTAAATTAATTATAAAATTGGTTTGAAAACTTACAACATAAAATTACGTAATAAATGTGAAAAAACTAATATTTTATTAAAGCCAACATCTAAAAAATAAATAAAGAGAATAGGACAACTATAAAATATTCTAAAAAAAAAAAAAACATAAAAAGTAAATTAATTTTAATTTATAAGCCGGTCGAAGCTCGCTTTGCTCACCCGACCGTCTAGTTCTGGATCTCCGGGGTCCAGGTCGACTTAGGTAAACCCCGAACCGACTCGAGATATTCCCCAGTGCCACGGGGCCTACCCCAGAGCCGTAGAGCTTCCTTCACTCGCCATTACTGTTTTGTCAGAGGCCCCGAACCCGGGAGGACCCCGCATGTTCATTACCTACATGGTTGTGAGAATAATACTGATAAACAACAATTTAAGTATTCAGGCTTTGTAAAAAAGAAACTAATTTACAAAATAAAGAATAGTAGTCACTATGATAACAAAAGTACACATTCCTTTAACGACGAAAAATTATAATTTATTTCTGTTGCCATGGTGACAAATATAATAATGAAATAGAATTATTAATTTTTTTCTTCTTTAATGAATAACTTTAAATCATAACTTCACCCGGAGGGAGACTACGACCTTGGTTTATGGCTTATAAACTTCCTTGGGATAACGCAAATGTACATTGTAAATCTGAAAAAAATCAGTTGGTTGGTTCTCGCGTGATGAGAGAACAAACAAACAGACAAACTTTCGGTTTTATATGTAAGAAAAAACTATTATATATTTTTTATGAAATAAATATAAATTCACAAACACCAACCCACATGCGCGCATGCGCACACACACAATTCCAGAAGATTTTACTTCTTATGTGATTCGCTTCTAACAAAATGTATCAGATTTGATGTGAACTGTATTTTGAATGCTCGGAAATAAATAGAACTATTAGCTTAACCTACTACTGTTTTAAACTCTATTCTTTCCGAGTATCTTTATAGGTACTTATATCTCTACTCTACCCTATGCTTATGCAATTACTGTGCATGAGATACTTACATCTTGCCTCAAAGTTCTACTGAATAGCTTATTACATATTTGGCTATAACCAGATATCTCACTTATATTTCAGCATCTAGACATCAGATTATAACTAAAGCGTGTGAGTTTGAATCCTTATAATGAATATTGCAATACGGGTTGTTCTTGTTAGGGGTATAAAAGTGTATATTTTCTGGAATAAATGTCCATTTTTATGGAAATATTACGTATAAAATAAAATGAAATGAATGGATACAGGTGAAATATTAATTTTTTTTTGTTATAAAAGTGCTAAGAGCTATCAGTTATACGTGCCTAACTTTAAACCACTTACAATTTTATCGCAGTTCACTGGCTATAAATACTTGAAAATGTAAGGCAAATTAAAACGTATTCGACTATAGAAACGAGAATTTTATGACATGGAAAAAGCAATATATTTTATTTCTAAATTTCACATTTTTATAATAATATGAATAACATTATTTTTTATTATTAATAATATAAATTACACTTATATTTCCTGGTATTATATGATTTTTATTCTAAATATATCTAAGATAAATATTTTTAAAACATCCTTTTTTTGATTAAAATGAATTTATTATCTCAAGAATGTGCAAGAGTGAACTTATATTTGTAACTATGTGTCCGTGTTTTTACACCTATAGGTGTAACTAAAATGAGCTGTAACTGTCTTCAGTTTATAATAAAGATATATCCCTAGACCCAAAATAAAGTTTCTAATTTGCCTTAACGGTTAAGATGAAGTAACTTCTTTACCTAATTAAACATTTTCAAAGTATTAAGGTATAGATAAATACCACTTAATCAAATTGTTTTCTAAAAGATTTGTAAATAATCAACTCCACGAAGATCGTCAAGATTTCTGTGGCGGAGTGATTATCGTCTCGGCCTTTCATCCGGAGGTCCCGGATTCGAATCCCGTCAGACATGGTATTTCTCACATGCTATAAAATTCATTATCATTCAACTATAAGCGGTTGTAAGCCTGTTGTTACTGTACAAATAAACACAAATAAACAAATTATTATTAAAAAGATTTCGTACACAAATTTCTGTTATTGTCTATTGTTCAAGTTAAGGAAATTTGAGACAGTCCAATTATTTGAGACAGTTTATAAACTTAAAATTGATAATTTTAAGACTAGTTTTATGTGCATCTTTTTTTTAAATTATTAATAAGTCTTACTTGTTGCTGTAGTACAAATTTTAACTCTTTCATTCCTATTTTACTAGCTAATTAATTTGTGTTCCTTTCCCTTTTTAATTTGTTTTGTTTCATCATAAAATGGTTGAAGAAGTTTTTTTTATATTTTCTAAACCATTATTTCAACATTACGGTCATCGAATTAAAAATAAACGTTTTTTAATTTCTCTCTTTAATAATCTTAGCGTTTACTAAAATCTTAAAAGCAATTTTTAGTATATAAAAAATTATACTTCTGAGTGACTTACCCAGTCAAATCTTCAACTTCAAACGTACATCCTGTTTTATCCTTTCGGCATAAGGAAAAGCGACGCACGAAACATTAGTAACTCCTGAAAATGACATTACCATTTCCATAAATAACAAATCTTTCGTTCCAGACTTACGATTAAAGTAAAGAGTAAAGTAGTTCTTAATTACCTCATCTGATTTTCAAGTTAATTATTTTAATTATCGTATTTTATCGAGAATACGTCGTATCCCAAATATAGGTCAACCCGACACATTTGAATTTAATTTTCAGGGAAAATGTCGATAGAAAATATTTTTTTCACCAAATAAAATTTACCGTCAACAAGAAACTAATTTCGAAATTTATTATACATTATTAACAATATTATGCATACATTTTATTATACTTATTATACTGTTGCATTAGTATTTTATTATACATACAGTACTTTTTTAATGCTTAATTGATGAAAAAAGTAAAATAAATGAAATAAAATCATTGCTTCACAAAAATGAGAAAATTAAAAAAACATTCACTGGTTACGTAGACTCATTTAATCTTCCCGTTTCTTTAAAAGTTTGAAGATGTAAATCCATGTTTTAAATTTATCTATTTCTAATTAAAAAGTTAATATCTTTATAAAAATAGGAAATTCTTATGTGGTATTTTTATCAGTAATAATAATAATTATTAATATTTTTATAAATATAAACAGTAATAAGTCCCCCATCACGAATATAAAAACGAAAATAAACTACGAAACAACTTAAAAGACCGATCGAAACCAAAAAAGTTGACCTCCACTTTGCAGGAGAAAATGTAGGTATGTTTGTTAAGCTTTCAAAAATACAAGTAATATTTGTAATATTTAATCATACAAGTCTCACACTCTTTCTTTCCATCATAGCTGTAAAATTAATATCATTACTCTCATAGAAAGCTATTTTTACTTGGTTTCGTATACCTCAAGATTTATCATCTGTTATACCAAATTGAAACACAAATAAACCAACAAATTGTGTCCCATTGTAAACGAGGATAATTTTATCCCGACATTTGTACGTAATTCATGTACCCCATTCATTTGTGGAAAGACCCAAAAACTAATAAATTTAAAACTTATTTAGGATAGCGTTTTGATAAAAATTGAAATAATTTTTTCCAATACGCTATTCCTCCTTGATTTATTGGCTAGTTAGATGATTTATGATTAAAATTATTTCTAAAGACCATTTTTTACATTGAATGTATTAACAGAATCAATTATTTCAATTATCCAAAGCTTATCTTGAATAGAATGCCTACATTATTGAAAAATACTCATTAATATAATTAGTAATGTTCATATCAGTTAACTAATGTTAACTGCTAACAAATTAACGGAAAAAGTCGCCAGATACACTATCGGATATCAGCGTGCTGTGCCCACCGAAATGCAGAACGATATTTTTCCTTTAAAACAACCAACACTAACCAGTACCATTTTTTCTCATATTCTTTACCTTCCAGACGACCATAAAAAAACTAAAACAAACAGGCGTAAAGAAAAAAAAAATTACGTAGTAATGATTAAACAATGAATTTTTTTTTCAGAATAGAAAATAATTGTTTTTAGAGCTCAAAATAATATATATATTTCTTCTTTTAAAAAAAATCAATTTTTTTACATTGTTCGCTTTGAGGTAGATAGAAAAAAGGCTGAAGAGTTGATATTCTGTAAAATTTCATATTTATATAAAGTATATAGATAGATATAAAATTGCCTACGGTGACAACATAACTCATGTGGAAAATATTGAAACCACAGGTAATTTTGTCTTGATAATAATAGAAAGTAAATTTCCGTTTAAATGCGCACTAAAATAATAGGTTTCGGTAAAATAGGTTTTTATATTAAATTTATTACGTAAAAAATCAAAATTATTGAAATTGTAGGGTTTTCAAAATGACCGTTTGTTTAAGGTTTTACCTATAAAGCATAAATTTTTAATTAATTTATGAATGTATGAAAGCTTAATTAAAAAAAAAAAAAACAGCATGTACTATTTCATTTGTGATATTCTATTTCATACATTCCCATGTTTTATTAATATTTTCCTACTCTTTATAGATAGTACTTAATTAAGAGGTGTATTAGTTTTCTTAATAAATAAATAAACACTAAATACTTATTATACATACGTACGCACGTTTAATTGAGATGATTTCAATTACCGAACATGCCTCATTGACGTAATTTGGCTTTAAATGAATTAATTGAGTACTTGACGGGTTAGTATTATTTAAATAAGAAATATAAGTCGTTCTTCGTAGCCTGAACTTGATAATTAAATGAATCAATTACGTCATTTCCACACAAAAAGTATTACAGACATTCTGTTTATGGAAAAGACAGTTTTCTAACTTACATTATGAACTGGTAAGCCATCTTTCTGTAATTATAATTACTATCTTTTTCTAATACCTTCAGACCTGACAGTCTCTCGATCCAAGCCCAAGGTGTTTTTTATATATTAAAGAATTCTCATCAGGAGTTATAATATGATTTATAATTAAACTCCTATATAATATAAAATTACTTCAATGCGTAAACGGTTGAATTAAATTCGTGATTTCAATTAAAAAGTAATTAATTACATCAATAAAGTAAATTAATTTTTATATATATATTTTTTTTCTATTTAATACGAAAAACCAAACAGCAAAGGTAATTAAAGCAAGATAAAAAAACAAATTGTGTATAAAAAAAAAAATTATTATCGCGATAAAATCAAATTTTAACTATAATTCATAATTACAAGCAAAAATACTATTATTGGAAACAAAACATCAGAGTATTCTTTAAAAATAAATAGGCCTAATCACATATTTTACATTTATTAAAATACGTAATGGTAATCAGATAGAATGTTAAAACCGTGAAAATTCATTAGTATTACAATATCCCCGGAACAGAAGCCAAACAATCTATTTAATTTATTTCTATTTCATAATTTTTTTTTTTTAATTGGAAGTTTCATTTCTAGTATAATATAATTACCATTATCATTTTAAGTAATGACATTTACAACAAAATTGAATAACTGTTAGTAGCTCACCGGGCCTGGTGATTAATTCGTCATCGCAAATCAACTGATTTCGAAGTCGAAAGTTCTAAGGTTCAAATTCTTATACAGACCTTTATATGGATTTGGATACTAGATCGTGGATACCGGTGGTTTTTGGTGGTTAGGTTTCAATTAACCGCACATCTCAGGAATGATCGGTCTGAGACTGTACAAGATTACAGTTCATTTATATTATACAATTCATACATATTATCCTCGTTCATCCTCAGAAGTATAATATCTTACTCTGGTTCCGGAAGCTAAACAGAAAAAGAGAGGGATATCTAATAGTATTTAATAATTTAAATAATAGGGAAGATATCAAGTTAACAAAACAAAAATAATTATTAATGATCTTTAAAGAAGATTTTATGTGTAACACACCTTTATTTATTATCAAGAAAAAAGTTTCAAGAGAATAATGAAAAAGTAACGTAAACTGTGGTACTTTTTAAAAGTTTATTTTTTTATTTTTTTGTTAAAAGTAAAGTTGTTATGGAATACTAAAATAAAAATTAAGAGTCCAAATTTTATACAAACTAAATAAACATTCGAAGCAAATTACAAAGAAAAATAAAAAAAATTGTATTGGTAATGTGTTATTTTATTTATGATTTAAAGTAAAAAATAGAATATAATTTAATTTTGATAATTTTTATCAGAGTAAATTTTATGTACGAGTATAAAGTGGATAAATTTTATGTTTTTTCTAAAAGATAAAGTTTTAATTTATTTTTACTGCGTAAAAGTCGCAAGTTATGTTAAAACCTATTCGCATTCTAATAATGCTGCATTTATTAAAGCAAAAAATGTTTGAGGTTAATCAGTTGAAACCATTGAATTTTTAAACATATATTTTTCTTACTTATAGAATAAGAGCTGGGTGTTTATTATCTTCTACCTATATCAATAGAGTTTTAAAACTACAGTAAAACTTGGTTATAACGAGATTCAAGAGGCGGGTAAAATATGCTCGTTACAGCCGAGTGATTACATCCGGGTTGCCACCTCGTAACTGTAAATTTTTACGCCGTCATTATCTGTTATAATACAAAAAAAAAATACTGTATGCCTAAGAAGAAACGGTTTTAAAATAAAATTAATTATATTAAAGACTAAAAAATAAAATTTAAATGTAACACAATTTTTAGACTCTAATACGTAATGATTTTAACCAAAACTTTTATCCAGTGAATTATTGAAAAAATGGTAATAAGTGTGCAGTAAAATTTACCAAAATTATCAAGAAAAGTAACAAATGAACACCATAAAAATGTCTATGTCACGTTTTTACGAACAAACTGTATTCATTAAATCTAAAAAAAACATTTTCATCTAATTTTTCTTCATTCTAATAGAATATGTCAAAACTTAATTGAGCATAACCGTTTATTTTTGTTTGTTTAGTAATCCTATCCCTGCAGTTGACCTGCGGCGGAGAGACTACTGCCGGACGGCTATGGGCGACCAACCCACCGGGTTGGTCTAGTGGTTAACGCGTCTTCCCAAATCAGCTGATTTTGAAGTCGAGAGTTACAGCGTTCAAGTCCTAGTAAAGCCAGTTATTTTTACATGGATTTGAATACTAGATCGTGGTTACCGGTGTTCTTTGGTGGTTGGGTTTCAATTAACCACGCATCTCAGGAATGGTCGAACTGAGAATGTACAAGACTACACTTAATTTACACTCATACATATATCATCTTCTGAAGTATTATCTAAACGGTAGTTACCGGAGGATAAACAGAAAAGAGACAGAGAGAGACATGGGCGACCAATCTAAGGTGGTGGGCGGCGGGGGCTCCTCGGAGTCGTCGTTCGCCGATGATCCCCTGGGGACGTCGCTCTGGCTATTCTAATTCGGTGACAAGAACGCCCGAATGGTTGCGTAGGGGCTGTGTACATACCACGAGGATTAGGTCTATCCCCTGCATGACTAGAGGGGGAGGTTTTTTAGCGAGTGGGAGCCCCGCACTTGCCCTCAGAGCGGGCTTGGCGGCGGCTGGCAGAGCTTTTTCCTCCTCCTACGGAAAACAAAAAAAAATAAATAAATAATAATCTTATCCCTGTAATCATTAAAATAGTTTTGTAGTTTATTCAACAACCGTTAATTTTTAAATCATTCTTCGGCGCCAGTTATTGATTCGACTGGGAGAGTAGTAGATTCTTCTACGTTTTCAGTTTCAGCTTCGCTATCACCTGCACAACTTCAAGTTATCTCAGTAATAATGTCTTCATCAGTCGGGATTTCTGTATTATGTACGTCGTGTATATTCTGGAAAGGCTGACTTTGTTTGTCGAGTTAAGAGTTTGAATCCATTCTGAGAGTGGAATATCGTCTTTATCATGATAATCTACCGTCGAAATATGGCGTACAATAAAACCAGATTTTTTAAAACTGTTTCGAATTGTAGCTTGTGATAAGTTACACCAATTTCGATTCATAAATATGATAGCGTCTAAAACTGTCATTTGGAATTATTTTTTCTCGTCCATGTTCTGAATAATTTTTAAAAACATTAATTGCCTGTAATGAACTTTAAATTGTGAATAAACTCCTGTTACACCGGCTGCAGTTTCGTTGTGGAATTAAGAAGTAAAAATACAAGATTTATATTGGTTATGTTTTGCAGTGATGGATGAGTGGGACAATTATCGATCAATAATAATATTTTTCTGTAATTGTTTTGCAATTGCAAACCCTATTTACGAATTTCTTGTTCGAAAATCATCGATGTCATCCATGCGTTAGAATTAGACACGTAATCGAAAGGAATTTTTTTTTTACATTCTTAAAACAACTTGAATATCTTGATTTCTGTATCATTAAAAGTTTCCGTTTTTCTGTTCGTTGAATTTGAGCATAACAAAATCGTTAGCCTGACCTTTGACTGTTTCCCACCAATACATTTTTCACCTTTAAATTTAAAAGCTTTATCGACGAATGATTTATAAAAGAAGCCGGTTTCATCGACATTAAAAATTGTCCTCTCCATTATAACCTGATTTAATAAGTAGCCAATTTTCATTCACCCAAATGTTCACAATTGAACTGTCTACGCTGTTAGCTTCCCCCATCACTTTTTGAAAAAAAAAATCTGATTTCTGTTATTAAAACGGTCTAACCATCCGTTGCTACAAACGAAATCTGCATACTTGAGATTTATAACGAATTTATCTGCCTGCATTTTTAAAAATGGACCACTAATAGGTACGTTTTCACTTCTTTTCACTTTAAACCATGATAAGAGGGTGCTATCTAAGTCGACTTTGTCACATAGCTGAGTTTTCTTTTGTTTGCGTGTGATTTTTTTTAAAAGCACTCGAAGTTTCTTGCGACTCTTCCATGACTGTTGAAACTGTGGATGAAGAAAGTCCATGTTTTTGCAAACATCTGATTTGATAGGCTTCGTTTCAGTTCTTGGATAATTTGGATTTTATCACTCACGAACAGTTGACGTCCGACATCGTTCATTACAAATGAACCGGAGTACACTTTTTTAGAAATACACTGTACATTTTGTTTTTAGCAAGAAGCACTAAAACGAAAACGCATTCACTGACCCAGCTACAGTATTAATGTGTTGTATTTGGCTATTGGGTATCCGATCGATCACTTTAACGCAGTACTGTTTTTTTAACTGATTCTATTGGTACAGTACTATATTTTTTAACTGGAAATTATGATTACTGAATTTACCAGTGCAGTTAGGTCATGTAAAATTTATCTTTAACCACTTCCCTCTTCAGACTTTGACTTAAATCGTTTAAAATGTGCTATGTTCGATGAACCTATTTGGGGGTATCATTGCTTGACCCCAGTCTTCCTGAAATTTTTCAAACAGAAAAGCCCGAGTAATTAAAATAACTACCAGCATTTTTAATACCGTAATGGAACTTGTTCTGTACGTACTGTTCAAATGTTCTGTTACAAACCTTTTGTTCACCCTTCAAACCTGACATGAATAAGCCTAAGATAAAATGTCACAATATACGTATGCATCGTAAATGTATATTTCGTAAATGAAGAAATAAAATTTCCCTTGCGATGACATTATTTGGTTGTTATTTTTTTTTTTTTAATTATAGTATTTTATAAAATGAAAATGCTCGTAATAATCAAGTTCATGATGCGTCGATACCTCGCTAAAAGGAAGTTAATGTATCATTAATGAAATAGAAAACCAAACAAATCCCGGAATTTTGTTCCTTACAATCGAGCTCGTTATTCGCGGGTTCCGCTGTATTTCTACGATAAGTTAAAACAAAAAGAAATTTAAAATTGGTTGATAAAAATAATGAACACTAAAAGAATTTTTAAAAATATAACTTTTAGGGAGGAGATACGCATTAAAGTTTTTATTTTTTCAAAATTTATATTTTCAATATTATTTCTAGGTAATATTTTTTGATAAGCTAATATCACTTACGAGTATAATTTTCAACTTCGATCCCATTCCGGATATTACATCCCCTAAACATTTTCCTATTATCAGACAGAGTTTATCTTTATTTTAATAGAATCACTCCATGTAATACATAGGCTATTACACCGAACTCAATGATTGAACATTAGATTTTTACTTCAATGACAAAAAAAATAGATGCTAAAAAATACATACACACACACACACAAAATCATGAAACGATTTTTTAACTGATATTACTATATTTTATACACGGAAAGGATAAAAAAACAATAAAGAATCTCTCAGATTTGTAGAGGTAGTATTTTTCCCGATAGAAATAATATACCAAATTTTATTCCTTATCAAACGAGAATTTTTTTTTTTTGCTCAGTAAGTTTCCTGACAAAATCACGTGATAAGAAAGAAGGTCCTTAAGGAACCTCCAAAATAAATAATACACAATAAACAGTTGCAAGAAAACTTAAAGTCAAATATGAAATATCAAAGCACAGTCATAAATCACAAACCATTAATTTCAGCACCATATACTCCACAAAACAAACATTAATAACAAATAAAAAGAAAAAGAAAGAGAAATAACAAGAAATTAAATACGACACCACGAGAGAAATTTAAAATAAGAATAATCTATTTTTTTTTTTTGTCTTCAGTCATTTGACTGGTTTGATGCAGCTCTCCAAGATTCCCTATCTAGTGCTAGTCGTTTCATTTCAGTATACCCTCTACATCCTACATCCCTAACAATTTGTTTTACATATTCCAAACGTGGCCTGCCTACACAATTTTTCCCTTCTACCTGTCCTTCCAAAATTAAAGCGACTATTCCAGGATGCCTTAGTATGTGGCCTGGAAGTCTGTCTCTTCTTTTAACTATATTTTTCCAAATGCTTCTTTCTTCATCTATTTGCCGCAATACCTCCTCATTTGTCACTTTATCCACCCATCTGATTTTTAACATTCTCCTATAGCACCACATTTCAAAAGCTTCTAACCTTTTCTTCTCAGATACTCCGATTGTCCAAGTTTCACTTCCATATAAAGTGACACTCCAAACATACACTTTCAAAAATCTTTTCCTGACATTTAAATTAATTTTTGATGTAAACAACTTATATTTCTTACTGAAGGCTTCTAATATTAATCTGAGGCCTAAAATTGCTTCCCTTGTCCCTATACTTTTCCTGAAACCAAATTGGTCTTCTCCTAACACTTCCTCCACTCTCCACTCAATTCTTCTGTATAGAATTCTAGTTAAGATTTTTGATGCATGACTAGTTAAACTAATTGTTCTGTATTCTTCACATTTATCTGCCCCTGATTTCTTTGGTATCATTACTATAACACTGTTTTTGAAGTCTGACGGAAATTCCCCTTTTTCATAAATATTACACACCAGTTTGTATAATCTATCAATCGCCTCCTCCCCTGCACTGCGCAGTAATTCTACAGGTATTCCGTCTATTCCAGGAGCCTTTCTGCCATTTAAATCTTTTAATGCTCTCTTAAATTCAGATCTCAGTATTGTTTCTCCCATTTCATCCTCCTCAACTTCCTCTTCTTTCTCTATAAAACCATTTTCTAATTCTTTTCCTCCGTATAACTCTTCAATATATTCCACCCATCTATCGACTTTACCTTTCGTATTATATATAGGTGTACCATCTTTGTTTAACACATTATTAGATTTTAATTTATGTACCCCAAAATTTTCCTTAACTTTCCTGTATGCTCCGTCTATTTTACCAATGTTCATTTCTCTTTCCACTTCTGAACACTTTTCTTTAATCCACTCTTCTTTCGCCAGTTTGCACTTCCTGTTTATAGCATTTCGTAATTGCCGATAGTTCTTTTTACTTTCTTCATCACTAGCATTCTTATATTTTCTACGTTCATCCATCAGCTGCAATATATCGTCTGAAACCCAAGGTTTTCTACCAGTTCTCTTTATTCCGCCTAAGTTTGCTTCTGCTGATTTAAGAATTTCCTTTTTAACATTCTCCCATTCTTCTTCTACATTTTCTACCTTATCTTTTTTACTCAGACCTCTTGCGATGTCCTCCTCAAAAATCTTCTTTACCTCCTCTTCCTCAAGCTTCTCTAAATTCCACAGATTCATCTGACACCTTTTCTTCAGGTTTTTAAACCCCAATCTACATTTCATTATCACCAAATTATGGTCGCTATCAATGTCTGCTCCAGGGTAAGTTTTGCAGTCCACGAGTTGATTTCTAAATCTTTGCTTAACCATGATATAATCTATCTGATACCTTGCAGTATCGCCTGGCTTTTTCCAAGTGTATATTCTTCTATTATGATTTTTAAATTGGGTTTTGGCAATTACTAAATTATACTTCGTGCAAAACTCTATAAGTCGGTCCCCTCTTTCATTCCTTTTGCCCAGCTCGTATTCACCCACTATATTTCCTTCCTTGCCTTTTCCAATGCTTGCATTCCAATCTCCAACTATTATTAAATTTTCATCTCCTTTTACGTGTTTAATTGCTTCATCAATCTCTTCGTATACACATTCTATCTCATCATCATCATGGGCGCTTGTAGGCATATAGACGTTAACAATCGTTGTCGGTTTAGGTTTTGAATTTATCCTTATTACAATGACTCTATCGCTATGCGTCTTGAAATACTCCACTCTCCTCCCTATTTTCTTGTTCATCACGAAACCTACTCCTGCCTGCCCATTATTTGACGCTGAGTTAATTACTCTAAAGTCACCCGACCAAAAGTCGCCTTCCTCTTCCCACCGAACCTCACTAATTCCTACTATATCCACGTTTACCCTATCCATTTCCCTTTTTAAATTCTCTAGCCTACCAACCTTTTTTAAGCTTCTAACATTCCACGCTCCGACTCGTAGAATGTTATTTTTTACTTTTCTGGTGACCCCTTCCTTAGTAGTCCCCACCCGGAGATCCGAACGGGGGACTATTTTACCTCCGGAATATTTTACCAAGGAAGGCGCCTCCATTATTGCTTTTGAAAATGCAGAGCCACATTTTCTTGGAAAAAAAAACAGCTGTAGTTTTCCATTGCTTTCAGCTGCGCAGTACTCAGAGGACTGAGTGATGTTGATATGGCCGTTTAAGTCATTGTGACTTACGCCCCTAACAACTACTGAAAGAGCTGCTGCCCTCTTTCAGGAATCATTCCTTAGTCTGGCTCTCAACAGATACCTCTCCGATATGGTTGCACCTTCGGTCCAGCTACTCTGTATCCCTGAGCACTCAAGCCCCCTCACCAACGGCAAGGTCTCATGATTCATAGAGGAGGGAATAATCTATATAAATATTTAATAACATTTTCTTTTAATACAGATATTAAAATAGAAATATCTATGCTTTTGATGTGAACTTAATAAATGATTGTACGACTTTAAAAATTTATTTCAATTTGTTTCGTATTAGCTTTTAATTATTACTAAGCAGAATTATCAAATTATAACAGTAATCTTATTATTGTAGGTTCGACAAAACCTAAAAAGAAAATAAAATAAAACAAGTTTACGTATTTAAATATATTTTTTAACATCGAAGGCTTATAAAAAAATAAAAAAAATAACAGTACTTATAAGATAAATAGTAATGTTTCACCTAGAAGTAAAGGGTCATTTACCTCATTTACAGTCAGTATTTCTTATTTTTTATTCTACATAATATGTGCTAATGTATTCGAAAAATAAACAAGTTAAAATGCCTTGCTCCGACTTTTACTTTTTTCTCCTTTGAAAAGGATAACGGATTTATATTTTTACGTTTTTAGTGAAATACATTTAAGAATTTTGTATTCTAACCCATTTTTAATAGACTACCAAATAAATATTTGGTACTTCTCAATGTGACGTTATGCGTGTGCATTTGTGTGTGTGCGCGCGATCGCGCGCACGTGTGAATGATAGTACAAGCTTTATTATTTAGCAGATCCACTAACATCATTTTTATTTTGTACAAGAAAAATCCTTGAGTATATCCCGTACTAAAGGTTTAGCGCTAACTAAAAATTTATTTTGAAAAAAAATGAATCAATTTAAAAATTTGTAAAAAATTTTTTTTATTTACTTGATCTTATCATCTGATTGTATAATAGCCTGATATTATTTCAACATTTAAAGTATTTTAATTGAAGCTTCAAGTGAAGGTTTTGGAAAATTTATATTAATGTGCCTGTATTATTAAACTAATTTTTAAAAAAATTCTTTGACTAAACTAATTTCTATTTAAAAACTAAAATAAAAAAATAAAATTTATTTAATTTAGAAAACTGAAAATATTTTTATTATTCGGCTTTCACAAATGGAAAAATTAATCAATTAAACATTTACTGCCATCGTGGAGTTATAGGAGACAGCAAGTAATAGTAACATAGATATCATACAACGCTCCAAAACAAGGTAATTAGAACAACTGCAGAGGCACCATGGTTTACAGAATGATGTCATTCACGAATATCTGGAGCTTCCGACCGTTCGTGAAGTTGTGAGACAGCACAATGTTATATACCAACAACGTTTAGAGATTCACGTCAACCACTTTGCAATGAATCTGCTTGATAATAGCGGGAACATCAGACTTGTTATCGTCTCCATGTGCTTGACTTAGTGGCTACTGAATGATAGCTGGAAGTTACTATCACAAAATGAAGAGAGTTATTTTTGTTTACGTCTTCATTTTTTTTTTTTGTTTGCTTATAGCCACAAGTTATTTTGTTCTTTGTTCGACTAGCTGTCGCCTGGTTACTTGTTTGTTTTATAGTTGATTATTTATAGTTATTGGTTTTTATTTGTTAATTGATTGTTTTTATGAACTATGAAGAGTTGGCAGATATATAATTTTTACTAATGAACTTTATGATTACTGCTTACTGGTAACTTTCATAATAGATGACATATTGGGAGTTCCTTATGAACCCCGTATCTTGTGCTTATTATCAAACGATTTACTTACGGTTCCACTTAAGAAGCCAATTATAAATATAATGGTGGTAAAAAAATTATTTAATGGTGGTAAAAAATTATTTATTTAAAATTAATAATTTTATGAAGCAGTAAGTGAAAATAAAAATTGTGAATATTATTATTAAACATAAGTTGTCAAAAATTATAACAAGCATTATAGCGTTTTTATTGCTTTTGCCAACCGGGTACAGCAAGGCAGATTTTACTCACAATTTCGAAAACTATAGAAAAGATTAATCAAAATATTAGAGTCAAATTTGACTCCCTTCAGCATCAAAAAAAGAAAACATCTGTTTTCTTTTTTTGTGACATTTTCTTCTAAGTTTTCGTCGGTTTTGTTGTTAATAAGAGTCGACATGTTTAAAATTTTATTTGTTTTCTGTTGACATTATTTACATAAATCTTCTTATAATTAAATTCTCTACAATTTATGTTTAAAAAATGTATGATGTATTGTCAATTTAACAACGTTATTGTGCGTCAAACGTAAAAAAATGTGTTTTTTACCCTATTTTTGACGTTTTACATGGGATATCTTAGAAACTAAGAGAGATACAGTTCTGGGACCTATTTTTTTCGATTTCCCAGCTCAAAAACCACAAGAAAAAATTGAATTTGCCCCTTAATTGATCTTTCCAGAATTTCAGAAAGCCTTAATTTACCCGGAGAAACTGAAACTCAGGCGAAATCTTTCATCCTGTATAACTCGCTAACGAAGCGTTTTCGGACCTATGTTTATATGAACTTTTTTCTTATTTTTAGCCTCTAGAATGAGTTGTCAGAGTATTGCTCTATCCTCCTGATTCACCCTGTTTGTATATATATATATATATATACACGAGTATATATATATTTGAGATGTATACATGGGATTTTTTCGATTTTTGGAGAAGGAGGAAATTTTGGAACAATTTTTACTTTCTTGTACGAAATAAAGGAAGTATTCTGATCGCAAAAAATTTTGGTTTTCAGATTTCAACGGAAATATCCATTTTGATTATCCCTGAATCCATTTTGACTAGTTTCGGCGTGATATCTGTACGTATTTATCTGCATAACTCAAAAATGATTAGCCGTAGGATGTTGAAATTTTGGATTTAGGACTTTTGTAACATCTAGTTGTGCACCGGCCCTTCTGATTGCAATCGACCGACTGAACCAAATTGTCCAAAAAAGCCCAAAATCAAAATTTGTTAGATTTTGAACTTTTTCTTAACTTCAGTAATAAGCACTCATTGAGAGGTGTTATTTTCTAGAGATATAGCCATATAAAATTTTAATTAATTAAATATTTGGATGTTACAAGGGGAAGGCACATCGGTTTGAATCAGACTTCATCTCATTTTTTAATAGGCATACAAGGAAGTCATGTGGTTCTACATCAGATTTATATTTAAACTCTCACTAATGGTTAGATAAGCATGCATGCAGATATTGAGCGTAATTTAAAGTGGTGTTATGTTTGAAAATGTTTGAGAAAATTGATTCCAAAAATCTGTCCTCCCTCCGGGAGGTTTTGACCAAAGTCGGTTGATTTAGTCAAAGGTTATTAAGTCTAAAACACGCTTACACACGCACATACATAAATCCATACACAGTGGGTATACGTTCGTACGAATAATACCCAATTTTTTTTTTTGAGATCCCTGGATCATGAAATGTCGAGAAATGAAAAAACCCATACCCAGTTTTTTGACTGATTACCATATTTTCCTTCTTGCATCATAGCTCTAGAGCTATGCCGGAAAGTAAAATAAAGCAAAAAAATAATAAAATAAAAATAGTAAATAAAAACTCTTCATTTAGTGTCGGAATTTAAAGAATAATTTTAAAAATATTATCTTTTAATTTTTCTGCTAGACAACAGCAAGGATGTTAGGAGATTAAAAGGCTCCATGTACTTGATCTTGTTTACGGCCCGTTAAGATGATCCGGTTTGGCGGCTTCATGTTCACGTTTATTGTTTCTTGGTTGTTTCAAAGAACCAACCAAGCTTTAAACTGTTCTATTTACAGTGGTTATTTATTTTGTTGTTTTAATGTTAATGTTGACTAGGGACTTTCAAAGGAACTATCAAATGTTATACTATTGTTTGTTTGTTCTGTTATGCTATTATTTTTTATTACTAGAGGATTATCATTGGCTGGTCCTCTTTCATATGATGATCAGTCATACGACTTACTTATAGTTTCACTGTAGAAGCTGATAAGTAAGTAAATAAAGGAATTCAGCAAAAAAAAAAAAAATTAACAATTCTTTGAAGCCAGTTAAATACATTTACAAAGTTTATATTATTACAGGAATATATCTTAGCAAACTCTTTATATTTATAGAATTGGTTACAAAATTATTTAATTTTTAAAAATAAAGTGTGTAGAATGCAATTATGTTGAATAGGGTGCATATTATATGTATTAATTTATTTAGTGCGCTGTTTTACCTATGCCTTTTATTTTTTAGACACTGAATATATATATATTTTAATTAAAAAATTAGTTGGTGGTAAAAAGTGGTTTTCTGAATATAAATGCCTTAATAATAAATTTTATAGAGCCTAAAAAATAAATAAGGATGTTTAATATAATTTGCATGACAATAGATTGAAGAAAAAAAATTATAGGCTATAACGAAGAAGGGAAGATTACAATAATTTTTTACAACTGAAGCAGTTCATTTTTTTTTAACTCTCACTATTACGACGACAGTTAGATGAATAAAAGAAACGTAAGAAAGCCATAAAACCAACCGAGATTAAACTTTTGAAATATGAAAGGAATATTACCATCAAAGTGGTGTTCATATAGTTGAAGGAATAAGAATTGGAACGACATCGTAAGACGTTTTAACAAGAATTGTTAAAAAGGAAAATCCCTAAAATAATGATCGAGTATTTAATATTCAATGTCGAAAGATTATTAAGAAGCAAATTACTGAGACAATATAAAAAAGGAAGTTCAATGATATTCATAATGATAAAAAACTAGGAGAGGTTGATTATTTTTTGTCTTTTAAGTCAAGTTCACCCTTAATATGTGGTAAGTTTTAAAACAAGTTTAATAGCGAAAAAATAATAAGCGCATTTATTAATTAAAATTAGAAATGTATAGATATGTATGTAAGTATATAACAGTAACTTACATACTCGTGTATATATATATGTATGCATAAATCTGGTACACAAACTTGACTAGTAGGTCTGTCAAATATAAACCGGACTTTAGTTTTTAACATTTATTATTACAAAATAAAAAAAAACAAATTTATTTCCTTTTCTACGTAGTCTCTGAAGTTCTGTACATTTCCCCAACGTATTTTCCCAACGAGCAACTTGTTTCCTTCTTCATAAAAAATTTGAGAACGTGTCACAAGGCAATTGTCATTGACTCCGCTTCAGTATTGTCGCTCTGCAATCGGTTTTCTCTCATTGTCGTCTTCAATGCCCCAGAGAAACAAAGATGTCACAGGGGGATAAATCTGGACGGTTTAAGGTCTAGAAATAGATTTCTTCCTGTTTATCCTGAGTGCTATAGCAGAGTAATGCTTGGTGGGAGAATCACATCTCTGAACGGCTGATAGTGGCTTTTATTTGTATAGGCGGTTTTCACTTTGAGTTAGCAGTAGTACGCAGCATTCAGTGGGTCTTTTCAGAAATTCGACGAACAATACGACAAAATTCCAAAATACAGTTCTGAAGACTTTTCCAACTGATGAACGCGTTTTCGCCTTTATAGGGAAAGGCCCTTCACTCCTATACCACGATATGCTCGCCGATTTCGACTCGGGTGTGTAGTAGTGAACATGTTTCATCACACCTTCTTAAAGGTGCAAAAAAATTACTTCCCTCTGCTAAAATTTTTTCAGGAGCCTTTGGAAAAATTTCTTTTCTGGTCTGTTAGTGATTTAAAATGAAATGTCTTGGACCCAATCTCGCACTGATTTTGCAGAATCTGAGGTGCTTTGAGATAATGTAATGGGCAATTCCATAACTGATAATCATTTCCGAAGCGATTTCATCGACCGTAAGGCACCGGTTATCTTCAATAAGATCACGAATGTTGTCATCTCTAACACTTGTTCTTGAATACCTATTGTGACTCTCATTTGCTACAGCTGCACAATTGTTTTAAATTTACTGGCCGAATTCTAGACTTGGGTACATAAAAACATCATCATATCCTCAAATTTTTCAACGTTCTATTCAAATTTTGAAACGCTGATGTCCTCATTAGTGAGAAACTTCACGGTAATTCGTTGCGCAATCGAACCTCATGGTCTTTGGAACCTCTGGCATTGACACAACCTGCTAACAAGAGATACGTAAATGCTGAGACAGTTGATTCATTCCCTACAATATTCTTCCGCACCTGCTCACTCATGTTCGGACGCGAGTCCTGAAGACAAAAGTGACAAAACTCCAATGTAGATTTGACTAACCTCGAATTAAATTCTTTATACGTCTTTAAAACTTGCCCTTACTGTTCATATGTGTAATATTGTATATTATTCTAGATAATGCACAATATTTTACATTAAAATATTAAATTAATTCATAGACTTTTTATTTTTTAATTAATTTTTTTTTTTCAATAGTAGGAAGTGAAACAAGTACAATATTTTCATACTAGTTTATTTTTTCGTAAGCGTATTGCAAATATGCTTTAACAATTTGTGCCACATTTTGGCTGCGTTCCAATTGATTTAACGAATAAAGTGCTATTTTGTTCAGAATAAAATATTTAACATTTTATCGGATAAAATGTAATTCCATGAAAGTAATATTTGTTAAACTAGTAACGATTAATAATTTAAATGACCACAAATTTTTAATTTCCGAAGATAAAACATCAAACTTAATTATTTTGTAGATTTTATGTTAAAAATCTACATTGAATAACATTAAACTATTTTAATCCCTTCATAAAACATAAATTTAAAAAAAAAACCATGTAACGACAGGCAGAAATAAAGTGAGGTAGGGCATTTGCCCAAAAAAAAAAAAAAAAATTAGCTATGTTGATATCCTGGATCAGTTCTTTAAGCTTGGCCAAAGTCTTTCGAGACATCTATCTATACTGTATAAAGAATTAAAAATATTTTACTTCCATACATTAAAATAGTGATTTAAAAAATATTTTGTCATTATTATTACTATTATCAGTATTAACAAAACAAATTTATTTTTATTTATAGTCGCATCAAGTATTAAAGCGACTGGAATGTAACTGTAAATGTACCGGTAAACCTATAGTTTTAAATATACTCAGCCGACCATTCCTGAGACGTGTGATTAACTGAACCCCAACCACCAAAGAACACCGTTATCCAGATCTAATATTCAAATCCGAATAAAACCAACAACCTTTACTTGTATTTGAATTTGAGAACCCTCTAGTTTGAAACCAGCTGATTTACGATGAGTTTAATCCCTAGACCAACCCGGTGAGTTTTTTTTTTTTTAATTTAAAACATTTAAAGATCGACAAAAACTTCTCCTTGTTAAAAAAAAGGCATTTACATGAAATCTGTCTCTGGATGAAATAAAAAAATAATACTGAGAAAGTACATAAAGAGAATACTATGAAGTATGATTAAAGGTTCTTTGAAATACTGCAATAGGTATTGTTTACTATATTTAGCCTTTGCAACTAATTTTTATTAATTTATGTGTGGATATAATAATTTAAATATCAGAATATAGTTTTGCTATAACAATCTGACGCTGAAATAGTTATTCATAACTTCCTTTAGAAAATAAAAATTAAAAATATCATCGACATCAGTTAGTTTGGTGGAGATTAAAACTTGAACTTAAATTAAAAGAAGAATACACATGGGATTAAGTGAAAAGCTTATATTTTTCTAAGAACTGTTAATTGAAATAAAACTCTAATTTTCCAATATTTTAAAGCAGATGAATAGATAATCCTAATTTTTCTACGTTATTTCACTTTTATTTTTTGTTTTACTTGAGTGAAATTATCAATTTTATAATTAAAAATTACAATACACCAATTTATATGAACTACATATTGTAGGAGTAACATCATTATAATTTCAATAAATGGCCTGGGTTTTTATTATTATAATTTTTAAATTAATAAATTTAATTTCTGACCGATCCATGTAGTTTTTAATTATCGTATAATTTAATTGGGTATATTTTTAATTATGTTAAAAAAAAAAATTATGTTAAAAATTTTTTAAATTGAAAGGATAATTTTTTTTAGTTCATGTAAAATATTAATATATCATCAGTAATATTAATATATTCATCAGTAATCTATATGCTATTTTATATAGTTTTATTTGCTCATGATTGTTTTGTAGTATTTCTACTAAATAAAAAGAGTGTTTGGAATATTTGTTTTTGGCTCTCATATGCTACTTAACATCTCATTTAAATACGACGTATTCAAAGTTATTTTTATAGATTTAATATGTAGGTCAATTATTTGTAATAAAAACAGAACATTGTTAAAACGATCAGACAAAGAATTCGTAATATATAGTAGATTTTTACAAACAGAAGAGATTCATTAAATGAGGTATTTTGATAGGCAGTTTCTAAATAAAATATATCATTTTTACGATTTTTAAACTTATTTAGTATTTATATATTAAAATACTATCTGGAAAAATTATTATCGTATTTAATAATAACAAGAAAAAAAATGGAAATGAAATGTTTTTCAGAAATTTCGCTACTAATGGACTTATGCTTCAGAAACTCGTGGGCGTAAAATAAAGTAGTATTTCTGTCCTGGTGCCAAGATCTAAACAAAGAATATAGTATAGAATTTTCTAGTGAACTTTGATTCATCGATAGCTTACACGGTTCCATTTTTCACCATAGATAAAGTAGATAAATTAATAATGAAAATAATACATTAAGTAATAATATCAATATAAATAAATACATTTTTTATTTTAATGTAGTAAACAACAATACTTATACAAATGACGTTAGGAAAGTGTATTATTATATGCTTACTAAGATAAAATGTAGGTGTGATTATTAAAGTCTACATTAATTATTTAAAATAGAAAAACATCAAAAAATGTTAAGATAAATTAATTAAACACATGGAGACAGAAACAGAAAACTTTTATTCCTCATTATATACATACTTGGGTCTCCCCAAGGCTCTTAGACATATCGGCAAGTGCTCATTCAATATTGTACAAATATATTAGCAATGAAAATTATTAAAAAAAAAACGAACAAAATAAATTAATATTTACATCAACAAAGAAAGTTAAGAATAATATCTACTACTACTAAATTTATTATAAAAGAAAAACAAAACCAAATTTTATATTACTAAAAACAATGTACTACTAAGTTTATAATAAAAATACACCTAATTGTGATAAACATTTAGCGGCGTCGTGAAGTGGTTGCGTTAAAAATGTATATTTCAGTCGTAACAAAATATTAACGGATTTAACTGTTTGTTGATTTAATATTTAACAGATATTTACCGTTTCAGAGGCTAGCCATGGAAATACTTCTTTCTTGAACAAATTTTAATTTGTCATATCTTATATAAACTGGGAACAACTTTCAGTGACTTTCTACCATAGTAATTACTGTATATTTAGAAACAAAAAATAGATCTTCAAACCTATTTTCGTATTTTTTTGACGAATAATTTTTTTTTTTTACTTTTATATAATTTTTCATATGGATTATACATATGGACCAAAATATGTCGAATAATACGCCGCCTTGGTCTATTACTTCGGTTGGGTTTATATCACTCTAACTTATTAATTGTTCACTAGTTCAATCACATAAATAAAGAGCCTTACTTCAATTATCATATAAATTATATTTATTACAATCTTGATCTTATAATTCATATATACAGAGTGTTTCTAAAATGGTGGGCTGGCTATACTTTGTCGGATTCTACTTGTAAAAATAAAAAATAAATATTATTAGGAAAAATGCCAACCTTTCATCTTTGTTCTTCTCTTGTCCACCATTTTGTTATTTTTATATAAAATTTATATCTCAAGTTCGGATAGACGAATCATATTAATATTTGGTAAGCGACTTGGTAATAAAGTTTTTAAAATACCAAAAAATCAGGAATTAAATACTTTCCTAAATTACAAAATGGTGGCCATGTTAATTTTTCAATCCGTTATTTCTCCATAAATATTTATAAAATTATATTATTACTAAAATATTAAGCCTTTTATTTTGAACAAAATGGCATTTTACTTTTTAAAATCGGTTAACAAATAGCCGAGTTATGGCAGAAAATTGATGTTGTAATTTTGTGCCATAATTATTAGGTCTTTTAATGTGAGAAAATTATTACTTAATTTGATACTAATTTACAATACTAGAATTTACAATAAATAAAAACGATTAATATTTCCTCGAATTGAACGTAAAGTGGAAGACATGAAAACAGACACATAATAATTTTAAGCGTGGATGGGGCCGAGTGAGCCACCAGGAGTTACGTGATCCGTACGAAGCCCAGTGAACCGCCAAGAACTGTATCTTAACACATATCAATATTAACTGATAAAAACCTACAGGTGATAGCGTTTATACATCATTAAAATAGTTTCTCTTTCTTATCATACGACGGTCAATACTCTTAATTATTTTAATTACTGTATTTTGAGCCTTTTTCATTGATTCAGTTAAACGATTTGCTGTTGGGCCTGATACTTCAACTCCATACCTAATAAATGATTCAAATATTGATATATAAAACAAAATCATTATTTCTAAAGGTAACATACTACTAAATTTTGGATTTTTATATGACTTTTCCATTTGAATTTACTGTATAAAGTAATTTCTAAATATTTAAATTCCTCTACATTTTGGGAAATTTTACAATCACATCCGGAATTAATCATAATACAATTACAATCATGAGCTTTGATAATCGCAAACTTGCGACTGGTTCTGAGTGAACTATAACCGTTTTATCTTTATCTAGGCAAAGATGCCTTTCATAACACCATTTCATAAAAAAATTAGAATCTTCCTGAACATGTGGATTAGCTGTTTCAAATAACTTACGAGCAGATAAGATTACTATATCATCCACATACATGAAGATTCTACAGTATTTTATTTCGCGGTAGCCTTTATCTACATATATTGAGAATAATATCGGCCTAAATGACTTCCTAATAGACTTTAAGTATAAGAAATAATTCACTATTCACAAGAAGTTAATGAAAATTATTTGAGCATTTATTATGTACACATTAAAGAAAGATGCAGAAAATTCAGATTATTTTTTTTTTAATTTTTAAATTAGAATTTTTTTTTTTTTTTGCTTAATATTGCCACAAGCTTGAAGCTTGTGCGTGGGATTAAATGAGTATTATTTAAAAATTCATCTCGAGATAAGGATGATATTTACGATATGTAAATGAGGTGTTATTCTTGTACAGACTCAGGCTGACCATTACTGAGAGTGTAGTTAATTGAACCCCAACTACCAAAATATGCATTTTATTAAGGCGCTTCAAGGCAAAACAGTACGACTTGATTTTGTTAAAAATAAAATTAATTTGATCATCCCAAGAGAATTTATTTATTATTTAATTAAAATATTCAGAAATTTTGCTTTAATTACAGTAGAAAAAATGTCGTTATCATTAATGAGAATTCTATCTACGTGATCAGCAACTATCTGAGAAGCACAATTCAATGGTTTTATCCATATTTACAGTTAGATGGTTATAATCCACCTAGTGAATAACTTTATGATCTGCTATTGTACAATTTTCAATTCTTTTAAAATAATATTAACAATTATTAAAATCCAGCACAGTATAAGGTTAGGACCGGACAGTCATGACTATTTACACATTTTAACTTATGATTTTTAATTTCTGACTTCAATTTTATATTTTAACTCCTGATGATGGCTTTCAAGTAAGCCGAAAGATCTAGAGGATATTTCAATGTGCTAAGATGGATTTTATAATTTTTGAAATTATTTAATTAATTAACATATCAGCGGTACCATGTTCGATAAATTAATTATATTTAGATAAAGATACAGTTTTGTCTACTGCACATTCGGTTACAATTAATGGCTCAAGGTTTTAAGAGCGGTCATTAATAAACATTAAAAACTAACAATAATTATAAATCACAATAATAATAATAATATCAACAGTATTGACCACGAGGGACAAAGTAATACTGTATTCTACCATTAATTTCGTATGTATTATAATGAACACGGTTGTAATCACTAATCTGAGTTATTTGATACTTTAGCTGTAAAATATCTCAGTAAGCCGCAATAAAATATAAATGTTTCATTAGATATTGTTACTTATAAAAGTAACACACATAAAAGTAAACACATAATCCCATCTACATAAATTGTAATATACATTTTCTATTGTCACACAATGTTTATTTCTGATGGTTTTAAGGAATTTTTACTATATCTGAGAAGGATAATTCAACTGTTATTTTTTATATTTAAAATGAAATTGTTCAGTTTATCCAGAGAACAAGTTTTTGAACTGCAAACGTTAACTTTTCAATTCCTTTTAATTAATAATCTTTAAATATAAATACAATTGTGCCAAATTTGAAGACACTGATAAAAAAATAGCTCAAAATTTCTAGGCGTGTTTCCTTTTATAATTGTTGCTTGAGAATTATTCAAATGGTAACTTACAAACAGCTGGACACAGCTAAATGATAGATTACATCGCAATAATATCTTTTAAATAAAAGTTTTTTAAGACTGTTGCGAAAACTTAATAAAGAACTTGACACTATGTCAAGACACCACGTTACAAAATAAACCAAACCTTTGTCCTCTTTGAATATTCTTTCATTATCTTTCGTTAAGGCCATACACAGTCAAAATCCTGCATTGGATATGATTGTCGAAGACTTTCTGAAGGAGACCAGGGTGGTTTGGCAGTTGGGCTGAAAAGAGGCCCCAAAAAGCCACTGTGTAACTGATATCTTTCCTAAGATCAGGCAGATCTTGGTAGCCGGTGAGTGGCTCTATCTGGGGTGGACCACATGTAGGGTGGCCGACTATGTCGAAGTCGCCCGGTGCTTTAAGTGTCAGGGCTTTTGTCACACCTCTCTCCGCTGCAGAGCGCATTGGAAATGTGTGGCTACTGCGCCTTTGTTGAGCACAAACCAGCTAACCGCCCTAACAAAACCGCGAGGGCAAAGTGCGCTGCCTGTGCCTTCCTTGGTGAAAGGCTTTGACGCTAGACACAGGTGTGGGTACAAACAATGCAGGTCGCATGATCTGCATGGCTCGGGCGAGAAGGGCGGTGAGCAATACAGCATATGTTGACGTCTGAACTGGGGGAAGCTTGCCAGGACAGTCGCCGCCATGACGATTGCTTGCGCCTACACGGTCGGGAATAAGGGAATAAGGTAGTCGGCTTCCATAGAGTTGACGTTATTCATTCTCTTGATGGACGGCCGCTCTCTGCGGTCGTAGTCTGCTCAGATTCGTTGGGAGTCTTCCGGATGCCCCATTTTTGTATATGTGTTCGTTGCGGGTTGGTGGTCTAGACCACACTTTAACACCTGTGAGAACTTGCCAAGCTTTCCTGGATACTTTCCAGATGGTCTGGAGGGTGAAGCAGAAGTAGGCGTTAGGGAAGGTGTAACACCTTTCCCTGATGTGCGGGCTGTAGAACCCGTTGATATAGACCAAGTGGTTTCTCGAATGGCACTGAGAATGACATCGGGGATTGACCACCTTGACCCGGATATTTTCCACTGTCTTTTGCCTGTCATAAGAGAGCCACTTGGCCGGCTGTTCTCACGGTGCCTTTGCTGGGACTGCTTTCCGACTTGTTGGAAGATAGCTTTGGTGAAAGTGCTCCTAAAACCTGGAAGGAATCCAAGCGAGGTCAGCAGTTATCGAACCATCAGCCTCTTGCCTCTTCTCGGTAAATTGCTGAAAACGCTGGTTTTGGAACGGCTCCGGGAAAGCATCGATATGAACAATTTTTTAAGTCAAGGCCAATATGTCTTAATAGAAGGGGTTGGCACCGATTATTACATCTTAAATACTCTTACCGAAGTGGAAAGCTCTGACTGTAAATATGTTATGGCAATTTTTATTGACATAGAGGCAACATTTCCATCCTTGGAAATGTTGCTTGGAGATATTGCGGAACGCCGCAATATTCTCGTGATGCGAGAATATTTCTCTGGACGTAAGAGTAAATAACGTGGTTTCACCATAATGGTGCCCTAGTACATTTCAATCGGTTGGTAAGAGGTCACCTGCATGCAACTATTTCTGAAAAATGGGTAGGTCGTCTTCAGATCCTGACTTAAACTCTATTGACTTCTTCCTTTGGGTTCATTTAAAAAATATTGTTTATTCTACTCCAGTCCTTCGTATTGAAGAACTAAATCTGAAAATCCAAAATGGATTTAATGAAATAAGGAATACCGCATGAATTTTTGAACGGGTAAGACTGTCTTTCAGAAGAAGAGTAGACTTGTGTAATTTCTAATGATGGTCACTTTGATATCTCATTTGATTGACTTAATAATAATTACAGATATTTTTAAAATAAAAATTAATTGTCTTAAAATGATCTCAATTATTGTTACTTTTAAAATAAAATTGTTGTATATCTCTGGAATTACTTTTTTCTTACTTTTATATTGAACGATTTATTACATACTTTGAAATAAAGGAATAAAATTTTAAAAAATAATATTAAAGAAAATGTATTAACAATATTAAATAGTAAATCAATTAGTATCATAATGAATCAAGTATCGGATTTAATAGAAAAGGAGATGAAATCTGCCAGAATATTATGTCATACATTTTCTGTCATAAATTGCTTATCTGTCAACCAATTTTCAAAACTAAGGTATGACCTTGTTCACAATAAAATGAGTAACGTTTTCGCAAATACGTAATATGATAAAACTAAGGATTACTGAGAAATAATGGTTTGAAAAATTTATATGGCCGCTATTTTGAAATCTGTGAACGTGTTTTCACTGTAATTTTTTTATGTGCTAGACAACGTTGGTGTAAATAAGTATATCAAATAATATTGAGTTATTAACGGTGATAACTAACTTTTTCAAATATTATATTTAAAATTTCATGTAATCAGATCACATTGCATTTATTAATTTTTTTTTATTTTTTTTTTATTTTTTTCCTGTTTACCCTCCGGTAACTACCGTTTAGATAATTCTTCAGAGGATGAATGAGGATGAAATGTATGAGTGTAAATGAAGTGTAGTCTTGTACATTCTCAGTTCGACCGTTCCTGAGATGTGTGGTTAATTGAAACCCAACCACCAAAGAACACCGGTATCCACGATCTAGTATTCAAAATCCGTGTAAAAATAACTGGCTTTACTAGGACTTGAACGCTGTAACTCTCGGCTTTCCAAATCAGCTGATTTGGGAAGACGCGTTAACCACTATACCAACCCGGTGGGTTATTTTTTTTATTTTATTTAAACTGATTATGAAGCACTCGTCCAAAACCCTTTTTAAAAAACTGGTTTTTATATTTCTTCAGAGGAAATACGATGTATTTATATATATACAAAATTAAATATAATACTTTATATTTAATATTTTACTTAATATATTTAATCATTTATTTATACTGATATCATGTCATAAAATATCACTTTTTTATAATTAAATGAATAGCCTGCCAATAACTCTCATTTATACGTACTTTAATTATACCCAGGCAATACGGACATAGAAATTGAAGCAGAAATTCCCTACTCTTAAATTGGATCAATTTTTTGAATAATTCTCTAACTAGTATGCTAATTACTTACAAATTACAACTAAAAACTGAAAAAAAAAAAAAACAGAATTATTATGTAAAACAAACAATTAGTAAAGAACCTTAATATTCTGTTATAAATAAAATCATGTCCTTAAAATGGAGAAAATATTAAAGAAGTTTTTGAATTACTCTTTATTCCATTTATATTTGACTTATTTAGTTAGGCGAACTTTAAAATGTTTTCTTGTTTCTGTGGAATTACATATGTGGCTAAAGAGAAAACCCAGCTATTCATTTTCTAACCCACATGCTCGTTTAAATTAAATGCTCCGGCGTACCTTTGTACCCAAAAGTATATTAATGACTTAATAAGAGTCCTGTCTAAGAGTTCTGTCTCTAATTTTGGACATGTATTAATTACTATTACAAGTAAAATACACTTGGATAGGTTTTTATAATAAAAAATTGTACATATTTAAGTTTTCATAAATTTATTTATTAAAAATACCTTAAAATAGTTTTAAATTACTATTTCCATGATCGTAACATTAATTAACTAAATAAAGAAATGAATAAGACTGGTATTATTATAATTAAATTTGAAAAATATAAAACTTAAAAAAACTATTAAAAGAAATATATTTAAATATAAAAGTAGATTAGCATTTTGATTTGAAAAATAATAATCTGTGGATTTAAGGAATTAGTAATATTAGTAGATTCGGTAGGAATTAGTAGCATACTCTTATGTATACATATATACAGCATAGCCGGGAAGTCACCTTACTCATAACGTTAACGAAAAATATGAGTTAAGATATATGTTTAGAATATAAGGTATTTAGGTCGGGGTCGGTTGGCAACAGTTTTTACAACGTCACACCCCATGAGTAAAAGACAGTTTTGCTAAGATAGCTGACACGAGCAGTTGCAGCTTCGAGGAGCGGTTAGTGACAAATATATAGGTTCATAAACGACAACATACGAATCAAACAATGAAACTAATTAGTGATATGTTTCGGCAACGCTTTAATAAGTCGCCGTCACAAAAAGCAACAATGTTTGCTTGGGAAAAACGTGCGTTTGAATTAGGCAGTGTTAAAGGTAGGCCGCAGAGACGACGAAAGTTAATGCGGTTAGAAATATGTGCTGCTGTTGCGGTTTGCAATGAAAAATTCCCAATGAAATCAACTCATTAACGTTCAGCTGAACTTCGTATATCGCAGATGACAATGTAAGACCATATGAAAAAGAACTTAAAAGATAGACCGTTTCGTCCGATGTTCATCAATAAACTGTCAGATGCAGACGTAAAACGTCGTGCTGCATCCTGCCAGACTTTATTAGAAAAGTTTCCCGCTGCCGTTCATCGTAGAAAGGTGCTTTTTACTGACGAATGTACAATTTATCGCAGTTCGTGCGCCAGAAATATATTATTTTGGGCGAAAGAAAAGCCTTATTACGCGACATAGTCGGAAAGAAATCTACCGTACATCACGATATGGGGTGGAATTACAGCTCGTCATTTGTTTGATCCTTATATTTTGACGGGCCAGTGAATGTACAAACGTATCTAGAGATGTTGGGGGCACAGTTAATACCACAGCTAAAAGAGAAGGATCTCATAGAACGAATGTGGTTGCAGCAGGATGGAGTACCTGCACATTTTGCTCTATCAGCCCGCGCGTTTTTCAATGACAAATATCCAGGACGTTGGATTTGCCGCGGTACTCCAATCGTCACCAGCTGCGTTATCATGGCTGTCACGAAGTCCTGATCACACCATACCAGACAATTCATTATGGGGTATTATCAAAGCACATGTATCTGGATGTTGCTACACCACAAATGACCAATTGCTTGACGTTGTGAGGGACGCCTTCCGTAACGGAACACCAGAAATGCTCCGTCGTACATCACAGAGAACGGGGCGGCGTATAGAATTGTGCATGTAACTTGAGGGCAAACACAGAGACCCAATGGGCCATTAAAATTAATGCTGTGTCTGAGTAAATAAAATAGTTCATTATTATATCGCATTTTCCTTTTACTACTCATTACAAATTTTGAGTTGTAACTTTATGGGGTACGGTGACTTCCCGGCCACCATATATATATCTGTGTCTTGGTTTTGTGTGTGAAATGATAAACCACACCTCATAAGGAATACCAGTATTATACAAGTGATAATTAATTGAAACAACTGTTGAACAAATATGAATTCCATAATTCAAGTGTGTTTTTCTTAAACAACACATCGCAGTTTTTGATAACAATTATTTTAATCTTAGTAGTCTTGCTTATAAAATTCAAAAAATTAGAAATATACAAATAGACCTTTTGATTGTTTCTTAAGTTTTAATTATTTTTTTCTTTTAGTACATTAAATACTAGATTTTTTAAACACTAATTCCTCAATAACCATTTATTGATTACTGTTAAATAATCAGGACATCCACTTTTTTAGATTTTAATTAAATTTTTTTAAACAGTATTTAATAGTTTCTACTTCTTTTTTTATATATTTCAGTATCTATTAGAGGAAACTCTTTCTTTGTACGTTTTAAAATTTGTACTGTTTATTTAAATGAACTGGTTAATACATATGTGTATTATATTAACCACCTTAGCAATTTAATAAATTTTTAAAAAATTTTAAATTCAGATTTCAATAGATTTCGAATTTGTTTTAGTTTAAGTAAAAATGTTATACATATATATATATATATATATATATATATATATATATATATATATGTATAACATTTTTACTTAAATATATTAATTCAAATAATGAGAATTTTTACAAATCCTCAAGCGTTCCATAAGAATTACTTGTGATTTATAGTGAAAAGTAAAGTTTTAGTGCACTAACGTTTAAAATTATGACTCTTAATAATACATTAATTTTCTGTCATATTGAACAAAACATTTTAGCTTAATACTCATAGTTGACTACTATTTGATGACTGACACCTATTTTGTTCTAGCATTTGTAAATAATATTTGTTTGTTGAATAATATTGACATATCTCATTAGTTATATTATTAATGGAATTTTTTTTATGAGGTTACGAGCATCGACTGTTTTGGTCTTTTTTCCCGGTATAATTTTGTAGCGTAAGAAATAACACAAAAAACTTGTAAACACCTTCATTGTCTTTTTTTAAAATATAATCTCTAATTTTCTCATCCAAAACAAAGTTCTCTGTAAAAATATTAATAATAAGGTTAACAGACATTAAGAATAAAAAAAAAATCTTAAAAATGTAAAGTTAAATCTAAATTTATTCTAATTATTTCACTGAAATCAAAATATATTTATCAAATGGTTCTTTTATAAAAGAAAAGAATCAAAAGAGAATATCGACACACAATATGTCAATTCTATATAAACTGATGACATATACGTATTATTAGTACTTACAGAAATAAATAAAACAAAAAAAAAAACGTTAGATTAATTTCAGTATAAATAAGCTAAATTTCAGGAATATATTACTAAGTTCGTAGAATGTTTGTTTAGGAGCATGTTAGGCGAGGTAAATACAATGACTAGCAATTCCAATAGTAGTTGGTACTTGATTAGAGTCGTAGATATTGGAGAACAAGTTCACTATGAAGCAACTTAAATAACAATAGAGTTTATTTACTCAGTAAGCATAATACTAGATTTTTAAAAGCAGTACATAAAATAAATTTCACTTTATTTATATTTTTGGAATGTGTTATTTTCATTGAAATATTTGAGAAAATGTAATCTGGAAAATATAATTTAAATCCAACTGCTCATTTAGAAAATAGTTTTAATTGCCTTACAGTATCGCTTTCGTTTTATAAGATTTAAACATTTAATATTATTCTCAACTGAAATTCGGCTAAAAATATACTTATTATTTATTTTGTGCCGTTTTAAGCACGATATAACTCTTCAGTCTGTTAAAAAGAAATACGAAAATTTATTCGATCACAAAATCATTTGCTACTCGATATTTTTATGCACTTTTCTAATTAGAAATAGCAATTTAAATATCTTAAATATAAATTCTTTTACAGAATGAAAAGTGGTTTTATCTGATAATATTGAAATCAATATGAAAAATCGGTTTTGATATTTTTTATGTACTTGACATTTTATCTGTTCTGATAGTATTCGATGATAGATTTTTAAATGTACTGAGAAAGTATTTTCAGCAATCAAGACATCATTATGAAAATTGGCTGGATTTGTTCAAGAAATAAACCTATTACAGATGATAATCTTGAAGTTAGTGCCAAAGGATGTAGAAAAGTAGGCAGGTTGATAATTTATTCTTTGCAGAAGTTTTTACAATAAATAAAAATACTTACTTAATATACTTCTTTGCAGAAGTATAAAAAATTTTTTTTTTTAAACAGTTCTAAATAAACGACTTCCAGTACAATTTTATAATCTCTACTAAATTTAATTAATGTACATTGTTTCTTAGTAAAACGAAGTGCATTTTTGATGTCTTACTTTATCTATCAAAATATTTCTTATAAATGTAGTATTTGTAAAAAATCCAATATCAATCTCATTTCAGTGAACTCGGCATTCTGTTGCGCAACAGTATATTTGGCTGAAATAAAACATTCACTACGAAACCACTCCACTCCTCACAATCTCTAAAAAACCTGACATGAAATCCATGTTCTTTTTAGTCATGATAAACGTTTTTATTCAAGAATTACTTGTGATTTATAGTGAAGAGTAAAGTTTCAGGGTACCACCTTTTAAAATTATAGCTCTTAATAATACATTTATTTAGTGTCAGATTGAACGCAATTTTTTAACCTAATATTTGTTATGACATTAACAATTAGTTGTTGATTTTCACCAAGCTAGGGAAGAAGCGGGTACCTTCACAGTTCTTATACATGAACGTGTGTGTAACAATAAGTCTAGTATAGTTTCCCTGATTATCATTAATGATGCATCAAATTCTTTATCTTAATGGTTCCAGTGATGATGGATATAACGTTCAATGATAAACTTTTTTAAATAAAATTTATTATTGTTGTCTTCTTATAAGTATTTCTTACGATGACATATCCACATCATAGTTAATTTTATCATTTTTCTTTTTGTTTTATAATTAACATATTTATGTCTTTTTAAACATTTTTGACGTAATATACTTTAAACAATATCGAATGCATCATAAGGTTTTCCCATCATCGAATTTTTGTTAATATTTAACAACTTCAAACAGTTCTAACATTCATCAAGAAATTATACCTTAACTTACGATTCACAGCAAAATATTAATACAGTAGATAAGATAAATTCCTTGATTTCACCCAACATCTAAAAGAGATAACAAGCACGCTTTTCAGTTATGTATTATTGTTTCGACAACCTACTTAATCGTGCTATGCAGAATAAAAATTCAGCTTTAATACACATGTTACAGCGCCTAATAAGCAAATTTATCCAACTGATATTTAAACTGAAATACTCAACAGAATAAAATATTGGCAGAAAGTTAACAATTATCCACCTACACTTATAAATCGATAACATATTTTTGCCAGAAAATAAGTAATTTTAATATAAATAATCGATCCACAATCATAAAAATTGCGAAGGTTTTCAGGAAAGAATGTTACTATGTCGCTTTGAATACTACAAAAAAATATGTAAGCTAACAAAATGTTCACTAAAAAATGCATTAATCGAGATGAATAAAAATAAAATAGTAAAGATTGCACTTACATAATTACCTCACCTACACCGCAAATTATGAGTTTTATAACATAATTTTTGGTACTGATTTACGTTTGTATGTTTTTCGAGGTTTATGTTTTATTTTTGTGATAGGTTGTACTCCGTACTTAATTATTAATATTTATTCATTATTTATATATCTTTTGTCTTGCTGTATATTATTCATAAGGAAATTCATATAAAGAATTGATTGAGATATTTATTATTTGAGAAAAGTAATAGAGTTGTAGTTTATTTCCATTATTTAATTTTATTTGAAAAATCAAAGCAATTCATATATCATTGTTACTACATTAAAGTATGGAAATCAAGACAAAACAAACGAGTGATTTTAATTTACTAGGTGATAAAAACAATTAAAAGATATTAAGTACCATGTTCTCGAGTGTTATAGATTTCATACCTTTTATATAGCCCATGATGATGATGAGGTAGAGTGTGTATACGAAGAGATTGATGAAGCAATTAAACACGTAAAAGGAGATGAAAATTTAATAATAGTTGGAGATTGGAATGCAAGCATTGGAAAAGGCAAGGAAGGAAATATAGTGGGTGAATACGGGCTGGGCAAAAGGAATGAAAGAGGGAACCGACTTATAGAGTTTTGCACGAAGTATAATTTAGTAATTGCCAACACCCAATTTAAAAATCATAATAGAAGAATATACACTTGGAAAAAGCCAGGCGATACTGCAAGGTATCAGATAGATTATATCATGGTTAAGCAAAGATTTAGAAATCAACTCGTTGACTGCAAAACTTACCCTGGAGCAGACATTGATAGCGACCATAATTTGGTGATAATGAAATGTAGATTGGGGATTAAAAACCTGAAGAAAAGGTGTCAGATGAATCGGTGGAATTTAGAGAAGCTTGAGGAAGAGGAGGTAAAGAAGATTTTTGAGGAGGACATCGCAAGAGGTCTGAGTAAAAAAGATAAGGTAGAAAATGTAGAAGAAGAATGGGAGAATGTTAAAAAGGAAATTCTTAAATCAGCAGAAGCAAACTTAGGCGGAAAAAAGAGAACTGGTAGAAAACCTTGGGTTTCAGACCATATATTGCAGCTGATGGATGAACGTAGAAAATATAAGAATGCTAGTGATGAAGAAAGTAAAAGGAACTATCGGCAATTAAGAAATGCTATAAACAGGAAGTGCAAACTGGCGAAAGAAGAGTGGATTAAAGAAAAGTGTTCATAAGTGGAAAAAGAAATGAACATTGGTAAAATAGATGGAGCATACAGGAAAGTTAAGGAAAATTTTGGAGTACATAAATTAAAATCTAATAATGTGTTAAACAAAGATGGTACACCAATATATAATACGAAAGGTAAAGTCGATAGATGGGTGGAATATATTGAAGAGTTATACGGAGGAAATGAATTAGAAAATGGTGTTATAGAGAAGAAGAGGAAGTTGAGGAGGATGAAATGGGAGAAACAATACTGAGATCTGAATTTAAGAGAGCATTAAAAGATTTAAATGGCAGAAAGGCTCCTGGAATAGACGGAATACCTGTAGAATTACTGCGCAGTGCAGGTGAGGAAGCGATTGATAGATTATACAAACTGGTATGTAATATTTATGAAAATGGGGAATTTCCATCAGACTTCAAAAAAAGTGTTATAGTAATGATACCAAAGAAATCAGGGGCAGATAAATGTGAAGAATACAGAACAATTAGTTTAACTAGTCATGCATCAAAAATCTTAACTAGAATTCTATACAGAAGAATTGAGAGGAGAGTGGAAGAAGTCTTAGGAGAAGACCAATTTGGTTTCAGGAAAAGTATAGGGACAAGGGAAGCAATTTTAGGCCTCAGATTAATAGTAGAAGGAAGATTAAAGAAAAACAAACCAACATACTTGGCGTTTATAGACCTAGAAAAGGCTTTTGATAACGTAGACTGGAATAAAATGTTCAGCATCTTAAAAAAATTAGGGTTCAAATACAGAGATAGAAGAACAATTGCTAACATGTACAGGAACCAAACAGCAACAATAACAGTTGAAGAACATAAGAAAGAAGCCCTAATAAGAATGGGAGTCCAAGAAGGATATTCCCTATCTCCGTTACTTTTTAATCTTTACATGGAACTAGCAATTAATGATGTTAAAGAACAATTTAGATTCGGAGTAACAGTACAAGGTGAAAAGATAAAGATGCTACGATTTGCTGATGATATAGTAATTCTAGCCGTGAGTAAAAAGGATTTAGAACAAACAATGAACGGCATAGATGAAGTCCTACGCAAGAACTAAAGAACTATCGCATGAAAATAAACAAGAACAAAACAAAAGTAATGAAATGTAGTAGAAATAACAAAGATGGACCACTTAATGGGAAAATAGGAGGAGAAAAGATTATGGAGGTAGAAGAATTTTGTTATTTGGGAAGTAGAATTACTAAAGATGGACGGAGCGATATAAAATGCCGAATAGCACAAGCGAAACGAGCCTTCAGTAAGAAATATAATTTGTTTACATCAAAAATTAATTTAAATGTCAGAAAAAGATTTTTGAAAGTATATGTTTGGAGTGTCGCTTTATATGGAAGTGAAACTTGGACGATCGGAGTATCTGAGAAGAAAAGGTTAGAAGCTTTTGAAATACGGTGCTATAGGAGAATGTTAAAAATCAGATGGGTGGATAAAGTGACAAATGAAGAGGTATTGCGGCAAATAGATGAAGAAAGAAGCTTTTGGAAAAATATAGTTAAAAGAAGAGACAGACTTATAGGCCACATACTAAGGCATCCTGGAATAGTCGCTTTAATATTGGAAGGACAGGTAGAAGGGAAAAATTGTGTAGGCAGGCCACGTTTGGAATATGTAAAACAAATTGTTAGGGTTGTAGGATGTAGAGGGTATACTGAAATGAAACGACTAGCACTAGATAGGGAATCTTGGACAGCTGCATCAAACCAGTCAAATGACTGAAGACAAAAAAAAAATTATATAGCTGAGTCAACAAAGACTCAAAAAAGCCTAAACCTTGAAAAAATTGACTACAGAAAATAAATTATTGGGATTGATTTTCTAAAGTATGTAGAATAAAAGAGTGCCATAGCGGATATGAGCGAAATCTACTTAATTCTATTAAAAAAATTAAGGAAAAAAGATTTTTTTGCCAATAGGGGCCTTATTTTTAGTTTCATGAAAAAAAAAGCACCAAGAGATAGGTAAGGAAATTTCGCATAAAAAAATCTCCCTGGTACTTTTTCCTACAAGCAAAACTACGGGCGCTAGCGTATTTTACAAAATGCACCAAAATCGCGCTATGGTAAAGTAGTTTGGAATCTGGGTATCTTCTCGTATATAATAAGACTAAATGAATATATTATTAATTTATTCATTAATTAATAATTATTTATTCATAATTTCTTAATCTTGCTCGTAGAAAAAAGTTTGGAAGATTTTTTTTACCCAAAATTGTCTGTTTCAACTGGTGGTATTTATTTTTTCATGAGATAAAAAATAAACAAAATACTAACGAAATCAAGTTGTTTTATTTTTTTTTAAAAAAACCAAGTTTTTTCACAAACAGCAAATTTGTTAAATTTTGCAAAAAAAGAAAATCTAAGGTTAATATTTATTAATAAATGACGGATTATTACATATATCTATGAAGTTGCATAAAAATATGTTTTTTATTAATTTTTTATAACAATTTGTTTATAGCATAATTTTAATTCTAAAATTTACTTCCTAAATCTCATTGAAAAATTGCAATTTTTGAAAAACTATCTTTACCACCTTAAAGTATATATTTGTCATACAAATAACAATTAAAATTTTCTTATATTTAAAAAAAACAGAATTAATAATAATTGGTTTTGTGCGTTAGCCAAGATACCAAAACACGATTTTGGCATGTCCTTATTTTCGATATTTTCGGGGCATCAAGGTACCTATATTTTGGTCTTCCCTCGGAAATAGCTATAGAAAGTGTCACGGAAACTAAGGGAAATAAAAAATAGATTCAGAACAAAAAAATAAACAAAACTTTTCATGTAGATATTGTAGATACCGTATCTTGCTTCTTTTTCCGTCTGTCTGCTATTTTGTGTGTTTTCAATAAAAATTTATGTCCTAAAAACGGAATGGATGTGTTAATAAAATGTTGTAGATAGCAACATCTACTATAAAATAGATAAGTTTGAAAATTTTACCTTTGTAAATAAAAAAATTGGCGGCCATAACATTTTTTAATCATTAATATTTATATAAATATCAGTTTTATTGATTAACGATTTTATTAAGTGAAATGGTAAACCCTTTATTGTAAACAAAATGTCACCTAATTTGTTCAAATCGGTTGAAAAACATTATGGATATGGCTGAAGTTGAACGTAAAAGTTATGAGTGAAAACTGACACTAATTGTCAGAATGCCTAATTTACATCCCAACCCACAAGCGAGTAAGGTAGTATCGGATTTCATGTTTTATTAATTTTCTTTTAATATCATGTAACAGATTTTGTATTAAAGTGCAAAATTTACGTAAAGTGATTCCTTCTAAGGGAATCATACAAGGTGTTAATAATTTTTATACAGTTTTGCTACATTCGGTGCCCTGAACCACCAATTAAAAAAAAAATTATAACGCCACTGTAGGAACACTGCATTGAAACTGATTTTAAAAATTATTTCCAAAATAAATTTCTATTTGTATTTAAAACTTTATTTGATTGATTTTAAGTAAAAATAATAGCTCCAATGGGTTTTAAAATAAAAATGTGACACGGGTGAATCTCTCTCTTTTTCTGTTTAGCCTCCAAAACCACTGTAAGGTATTACTTCAGAGGGTGAAATATATGAATTGTTGTCTTGAACAGTCTCAGGTCATTCCTGAGATTTGTGGTTAATTTAAACCGAACCACCAAACGACACCGGCATCATCCACGATCTAGTATCAAATCCACATAAAAGTAACTAACTGCCTTTACTAGGATTTGAGCCTTAGAACTCTCTACTTCCAAATCAGCTAATTTGCGATGACGAGTTAATCACTAGACCAGCTCGATTGATCAACGGCGAATCTGCGAATACTGTACAAACGTTTACAGCTTTTTAAGTGTTATAGGAAATTGAACGAAGGTCCTATTTTCCTCAAATTAATAAGTTTGCAATGAGATAAACATTATGCTTTTGTTTGCTTTTTTTATTCATAAAAACGTTATTGGATTGTAATGCGACACTGACAGTTGGAAAGAAGCAATTTTTCAGTCATGACGGTGATATTACTGGAAAATTAATAAGTAAATCAATCTTTATATTTTACAGCTTTCTCATTACTTCTTTTCAAAGATGTCAGGTTTTACAAAACCAAAATAAGTCCAACATATGTAAAAGTAACAAGTGAAATTTCCTACCTACCATTCAGATACATCAGGATTTATTTAAAACAAAGTAAGCTTATAAATATACAGGAAATAAGTCATAATAATTTAAAATGGAGCGGGTTACGCATTTCCCTCACTTTCTTATCTTAGAATTTAATAAATTACATTTAAGATTTTTAAAGTATTTAGGATTATTTTATTGTAAAGTCTAACCATTAAATTACTTTTGTATGTACAAATTTTATAATTAAACCACAGGAGAAATAATTTTCAAAGGATTCCTTTTTATGAAGAGGTGACAGAAATCCATATAATTAGTGGTTTCAAAAGTTTGAAAACTAGCATGTTTCAAAATGCCCCAAAAGTTCCATCTCATACTTCCACACCAAGATTCAAGATTTCACGGTTCATCTTGGAATCATCTTGGAATAAATAGATCCAATTAAAAAAACAAAAAAAAAACATTAATTTCTCACAATTTTTATTAGTAGATTGTTTTTTTTTTTTAAGTTGAATGTCGTATTATTAGTAATGTACTCGTAGTATTGATTTCAGCAAATTTGAATTGCACGCTATAGATAAAGCTTTTGTTTGGGTAATCGCTTTTAAATTATGTGAAAATTGACTTGTGAAAATCTATTTTCCTGTTTTATGAAATGTCTTTAAAAGCTTAATTTTGTTGTCATTTGTAATACCTATAAGTGGTGTTTCAACCTGTGGGTAAATATGCATGTAGCCTCTCCGATGATAAATATTTAGAATTGACATGTGTATTCATATGTATTGTTATGTAATAACATATGACATGAAATATATTTGATATTGATACGCGTATTGGCTATTGATATGTGTATTGTACTTATTGTATTTATTATGTATTATGTATTATGTGTGACGTGTATAGGTATTATTATTAAGTATTGTGTATTATATATTGTTATATTAACAACTTATGAATGTACTTGTAGTATGATGCGGCGTATGACTTTGTACATGGGCGATCTCCCCCTGCCTTAAGGAATGCTTTATTGGCTATGCCAGGAGGGTGCCTGGGGTGTAGGCTTAGTCGGTAGTGCGCAGGTACACATACACTCTTAATAAACATTAATATATTTATTATTTATAGAAAAAACCTAGCGGGACCTGTTAGCGAACCCGACACTGCTTCGGCGGCTGTAAAATGGATTCCTCACCACTAAAAAAAAAAAAAAAACCTCTCCTATGAAATATCAGAATTTTACAATTTCGACCTGATATAACTTCTTATTAGCTGAGTCAATACAGATTTTAACCTCCAAAAAATTTAGTACAGCAAATAAATTACTGGATTGGGTTCGGAAAATATGTAAAATAAAAGTGTGTCTTAGCGAACATGAGCGATTAACTATTTAATTTGCTAATTACAAATTAAGGAAAACGTTTTAGTTTTTCACCAATACCGGGTTTATTTTTAATCCCACGTAAAAATAAAATGCGCCAATAGACAGCTGAAGAAATTTTGCATAAAATATGTTTCTGGTACTTTTTTTACGAGCAAAATTAAGGGCAGAAGCGAATTTTTCCACAAGCACCAAAATCGCGCTATAGCTGTTTGAATTAAAAAATTCAAAACGGTACGAATTTATAAACCCAAAGTTAAAAATTAGTTAAATTTTCAAAATATTTTTAATTTCTGATTGCCGCTAATCCGGATCTACTGTGAAAATTTGCAAGTTGTTGATAAATCGCCTATAACAATAAACAAATTACAAAAAATGAAAAATTCAATATCGCATTTTGTTCTTGAGCTTAGTCCATACTCCTATTCTTTCAATAAGGGATATCACTACATATTTTTTAAGATTTATACCAACATTTGAAAATTGCATTTTCTAAAAAATGCAATTTTTTAATTATCTTTAATAAGAAAAGAATTACGGAAGTTTATTATTTGCGCGCGCCCTCGAGTTACGCTACCTGTATGACAGCTATAGCGAGATTTTGGTGCTTGGGGCATTTTGTAACATGCTAGTTTTCAAACTTTTGAAAACCACTAATTATGGATTTCTGTCACCTCTTCAAAATTTATAGAATTTTTATTGTTAAAAAGGAATCCTTTGAAAATTATTTCTCCTGTGGTTTAATTATAAAATTTGTACATACAAAAGTAATTTAATGGTTAGACTTTACAATAAAATAATCCTAAATACTTTAAAAATCTTAAATGTAAAAATTAATCAGTTTTACAAAATTTAATTTTGTTTAACCATTTATAAGGTTTAAAGTTTCAGTAGATATGGTTCTTGTATTTTTTTAGATGTACTGATTGATTGTAAAGTAATTAAATTTTTAATAGACTATGCATATGCTATCCAGTTAGCACAACCATTTGTTAATTCAAAAACATTAAAGCAGAAAGAAACTGTTTTTACATTCTATTTTAATCCAGAATTACTTCTTAATCTCGTACAGATTTAATATAAGGCTAATGGTATTAGATTAATATCTTTGAGTTAATTATCTTTTAGTTAAAACGTAATTTAGGTTATTATAAGTGATAGATGCTGTAATCTTATAATGATCTGCACGAGGCATTAGTCAATGCCTAAAATAGCATAATTATTCTAAAAAATAATTCGTCTTATAATTATTAAGGAGTGAAGTGGTTTCTATTTGCCTTCTTTATGTTTTTGAATATCAGCATATCGAAGTTACTGAAACGGGAATAATATTTATAGATATATCCAATAGATTTACCATAGAACTGCTAGTATAATGAATATCATTACTTTCAGTGTGATACAGTCACATTTTCAGACGTTTTATTTTCGTTATGGTCATATAAAGAAAGGAAACAGATTCTGTAAAGAAAAATAAATTAAGTACCCCTTTTTATGAGAAATTATGAATTATATAGACTTTTCCCATTTCCAAAAATAATAATAATAATTATTATTTTTATTTTATAAAGTTTATCATTATTTTTAACAAATATAACGTATTCTTAATCTACAACATTCATTGTAAGCTATAAACAAAATTAAAATAAATAAAGGATTATTTATAACCGGTCAAAATCTTTAATGCAAGAGATATCGAACTCATGATTATTTCATTTAACGATACATATATTAGAAGGTACATATTGTATTTTGAACACTACCATTGTGATTGAACTGAAAAACGATTCCTATCTTCATGGTCCCTTCAAATTATCTGAAAAGGGTTGAATTATAGTTAATGAAAATTTTCAATTGTCACTTATAATAGGTTGATTTTTTTTCTTATAACAATTTGCTTTTAAATTTTATTCACTTTCTTGCTATTGCTAATCTTGATTATTTTATAGTGTTAAATTTTGTTTTTCTTTTTTTGCTTCCAATTATACGTAAGGGAACTATAGTAATTTATGTTAGTGATTAAGCAATGATTACGTAACTCCAGCTGCAGCGGTGGAAGAATACCGACGCAGGTACCTGAAAGAGTAATTCCAAACCAAACTAATATTAGTAAAGAGTAATTCCAAACTAAAATTTCAGTATGACCTCATTTCACCAGGGGAACCGAAATTTGGGTGAAATCTTTTGCTTACCGTAACTCGAAAACAAAGCGTTTCTGGATATAAATTTGTATGTACTTTTTACTTATTTCAAGCTCTAGAATCACATCCCAATTTATTTTCCTTTCCTCTTGAATCATTCTGAGTCATTGTGGCATTAACTTTGGATAAAAATTAGAAAGAGAGAGGAGTGTATTTCTTTCTATTTAAAATTTGTTAACTTTTGATTAGTGGTCGTACAAAATCGAAGGTTAGTATGACGAAAGAACTTATTAAATTATTTAAAATGTCATAGTTTTATTTCAATCAATTTAAGGGTGGGGGATATTCACCATTATTTCTAAACAGTTTTTTTTTTCATATATCAAAAATATCTTTCCAACAAAACAAGTTGAAATTTAAATACAAAAATATTTTGTTATACGTATCCAATTGGCTTTGGCCTTATTTTAGAGCCCTTATTTTAGAGCCCTTATTTTATTCCCATTAGGGAGTAACATATATGTATATATATATATATATATATTTCCCTTGACGTTAGCTATACAAGCAGTCTCTGGAGATGTTATTCAAACTAAAGAGACTGACACAGACAATCAATCAAAAAATCCATGTGGACAAATGGCCTATCTTGCTTCTTTTTCCCTGTTCGCCATAAGATAAAAAAAATTTATGTTAAGAACGGATTGAAAGATTTTAATTAAATTTGACGTATATATTACCATCAAAAAATCTTCCGAAAAATTAATAAATTTGAAAATTTGCATTTGAAAATTAAAAAAAATGGCGGGTATTATGATTTTTAAATCAACTTTTGTTGATTTAAAAAATATATCTATATTTAAAAATATATATATATATATATATTAATATGATATTAATTTTATCAAATAATATTTATCAGATAGATTTTTAAGTCTTATATTGTGTCAATCTATTGATTACACCGCGGTATGAATGAAATTGTTAAAAGTTGAATAAAAATTATCAGTGAAAACAGGCATAAAATTGTCAAACTGCATAATTTCCAATTTCCACCCTTACAGACAAGCGAGTAAGGTGGTACCCGATATAACATCTATTAGCTTTCTTCTAATATCATTAAAAAGATTTTAATGATTATTACGGAGCGAAATTTACTAAAGTATTTCCTTCTAAGGGAAAATCATACAATTGGTTACTAAGTTTTACGTATGTACATTTTTACACTGCTGCATTTGGTGCCCTCTAATCATCTAGTGAATACAGACAGAACTTCTAGGAACACTGTAAAGATCAACTTTTAAATTCGTTTACTAAATTCTTTATTTAAAATCGATTTCCCGATCTGTTTGCTCTTTGTATTTCATAATAATTGATTTGATCGATTTTTAATGTAATATAATAAATAATTAATATTTAAGAACCAAATGGCGGTATATTTAATATAAAACCCTATCAAGAATGAAGCCGCGAATATACTACAGTAATTTTTAATTATCTAAATGTGGAAATAAATAGAATTTACAACAAATCATGTGTTTTTTTTTGGGGGGGGTTTGTTTTACCTCCGGGTCCACAGTCAAGCAATTCATTCCGTAGATTATGAGATCCAGGACCTCCGGGTGAAAGGCCGAGACGCTACCACTCGCGCCACGGAGGCCGACAAATCATTTGTTGAAAAAATTTAGCTGTTTCTCAACTTTGCTACCAATTTGACAACTTATACATTTAAAAAATTTATTTCTTATTTAAAAATTATTAATATTCCAATAAATAATAAATTAAATTATAATAAAACGTTCATTTTCTTTATTAGAAAAAATTTAACGACTTTTCAAAAATTCTCAATTCTCTGTATTGTAACTGATGTTAAAGTAATATATTTACTGTTGAGCTTTCAAAAAATAAATAATAATAATATTAATAATTAATATACTGTAACAATGAAATACTTTATTTATATCTATATTAAAATAATTTTACTTAATTAAACTTTGAATTGGAAAATTGAAATAGTAACTGTTTTTTTTTTTTTGTAAGAAAAAAATTAATTATTAATAAAACACCTCTGATAAAAGGTGATTGATGGGAAAATATAAAAATATACGCATTTTAACTAACCCTAGATAGTAACGTTTATTTTAAGAAAGAACTCGTAGAACTAATTATGTCATGAATTCTACCGTATATTTTGTAAATGCATTGGATCGGTTTTAAAATAATTTCATCATTTGTAAATATTACATATTTTGTTTAAATCGTTTATAATGTACACATTTCTGTGTACATAATATATATATATATATATATATATAATATATTTCTGTATAATATTCTATTTTTACTATGTTGTACGAAGTAAAGGAAGTATTGTGATCGCGAAAAATTTATATTTTCTGATTATAATGAAAATATCCATTTTGACCATCCCTGAATCCGTTTTGACTAATTTCGGCGTGTGTAATTTCGGCATGTTTGTAATATCGTACGTATGTATGTATGTACGTACCTCGCATAACTCAAAAATGATTAGCCGTAGTAAGTTCAAATTTTGGATTTAGCACTGTTGTAACATCAAGTTGTGCACCTCCCGTTTCGATTGCAATCGACAGAAACAAAAGTGACCGAAAAAGCCCAACATCCAAAACAATTTGGAGTTTGGACGTTTTCTTAACTGCAGTAATAATCCCTCATTGAAAGCTTTTCAACTATGTAACATAAGTAGTTATTTTCATTGATTCCAGAGTTATAGCCATAATAAAATTTTAATTAATGAAATATTTTGATCTTATAAGGGGGCACATCGGTTCGAATCAGACTCCATCTCCCTTTTCTTTTTTAAAATTTTTTTTTTCTTTTTATATAATTATTTATTAATAATTATGAACCTCTGATTGTAAAAAAAAATCTTTAGAATAAATAATAATAAAAAAAAGAAAAAATATCAGAAGTAATTAATGAAATAAAATTTATATACTTTTCATTTTTTTAAATGTGTATATGTTATTTAACAGACGTACAAGTAAGTCATGTGGTGTCCACATTAGATTTGGTAAAAAATCTGATTATTGGTTTTTATTTTCATTTTATTGATAGTAACATCATAATAATTTAAAAAACATAGTATCAGATAATTAGATAAGACTTACATTTATTTTTAAAAAATAATAAATGTTTATAGGACACAACCGAAATCTAAAACTTTTGTTAATCAGCATTCACGAAGATACAAAAAATACTGATCGAGTAATAAGAGTAATAAAGGGGCTTTTACTCTATCCTAATATTTCAGGTAAGATTGTTGAATTAATTATTATTGTAGCAATTGTGTTACTGTCCACTTTATTAAAGATTTGGAGGATCGTATCTCACTTTCAAATAAAAAAAACTTTTAACGAAGTACAGCCAAAAATGTGTTTATGTAATTTAATAGGCCTGCAAGGAAGTCATGTTGCGCCTATATCAGATTTTTATTTTATTAATTTATGATGGTAAAATCTAATCATAATTTACTGATTTAATTGGATATAATTTTTGTCTGTTATGAATGTGTAAAGATTAAATAAATAAATATATATAAATCAGTATTCACATTATTGAATAAAGTTACCTTCACACAAATATGATTATAAAAATATAATTTATTTTGTAATAATAAAAAAACTTTAAAATTAATTACTTAAAGAGAATTTAATTTAAATGTGTATTATTATGAGTTCTATTTTCTCGTATAAAAAGGACAAGAAATAGAATATTTGTAAAGAATGAACGAACAAAGAGTGATTCTCAATAAATATTGCAATATTATTTAATATGAAAAACAAAAAAAGTATACTTATGAAATCGTTTGTACGTTTTCAAACGTGTTTCATACATACACAGTAATAAACTACTTTATGTGGTATTTTAAAAAATTGAATTAAACTCATGGGAAAACAAATTCAAGAAATTAATATAGAAAATTGAATTTTTATTTATCCAACCTTAACCTTTGATTTTTAATAAAAATGAACTGAAACCACTGTTTTAAATTACTTCAATTTTTTCAATTTAATTAAATTGTCTGTTGTGGAAAATTTCCTACTTATTAATTACCATTTGTAATAAAGTATACTTTTAAAAAAATTTATCAAAATAAAAGTTTTAGAAGTTGTTCCTGCCGATGACAATATTTTAATATTTGAAATGACATTTAAATCTGGAGTTTTAGTAAAATAAGGTTGTAAACGGATTTTAGCTGTTATCATAGTTTCTAATTAATTTCAATACATATTTTTCTCTTTATAAAAAAATTTGAATAATTAATTCTTAAATATATTACTTAAAATTAAAGAATTATATAATTACTGTTTATTTACTTTTTCGTAACTACAGACTCAATTAAGAGTGTTCAAATATTTACATTAAAATTTATATATGGAGGCGAAAATTTCAGAAATGAAACTAAAACATATCATTTATTTACAATAAAAAAGATTATGATTCTAAATAAAGTAGGTGAGTTTATTTTTAACCGGTTCATTCGTTAGTAATTTATTTCTCAGATAAATAAATAATATTAAAAATCGTATGTCAAATTATAATCATCAGTATAAATTCATGTAAAATATTTACCTCGGTTTTAGATTTCTGTGATTGAATATAATAGTTTTTTTTATCAGTTACGTAGCTAATACTATAAAACTTTACAGGGCGAGACTGAAAATATCTTTGCACGCTGTTTTGTTGTTTCAAAATAAAATACATTTTGTCTCAGAAATAATTTAGCAAACCTCATTTATTTATGTGCTAAAACTATAAATATCTCTCTTTGTGATTTTAAGCATTAATATATGAATTTTAACGCACATAAATGTTATATATTGCATGTAATTTTGTTAAATATATATAAGTAAATACTTCAAAGAAATTATGTAGTGTGAAAACAGACAGTGATAAATATTCTCAAATACTCTTCAGTAATTTTTTAGCCTTATTTTCATTTTTCATTTACAAGTAACATTAAAAATAATCAGTATAAATTTTAGCAATACAAAAATATAAGCATCTCTATTGTTTTTGTACATACTAGCTGTAGATACTCTATTGTTTTTGTAGATACATGTAGATACTAGCCAGGAGGCGAAGCTTCCTGGACTCCCAACGTGTTCTTTATCCACATGGTTGTGAAAATAATAAATATTTTGCCGATAAACTATGATATTCACAATGTAAAAAAATATAATTCTTTTACTTCATTATATTTCTGATGCCATGGTAAAAGAAATAAAATGAAGTAAAAGGATTAATTCTTCTTTGTGTAATGAATATTTTTAATAACTCTAATATCTTAGCCTCCACGGGGGATAGGTCCTTAATCTAACAGTTAAAAACTTCCCTAGGATAATCGAAAGTATTCTGAAAATTTGAAAATAATCAGTCAGCTGGTTCTTGTATGATGCTGTTATAAACAAACAAAAAACAGACAAACTTTCTCATATATATAAAACATTATTTTAAGTAAATGTATGTTATAATTATTTACTTGAAATACAAAAACATATTTTTTTATTTATTTAACAAACATTACCTACCTTCAGTTGTTGGTTCTGTGTATTGACACATATAATATTAAATAAATCTTTAGTGCTTCCGACCCTTGTTTTAATAATTAAACAATAACAAAATTATAAAATATAGTAGAAAGTTGAGCAGAAATTATCTACCTCCATACCTTAACACAACCTGACATCAGAGCTGTGTTTATTTTCACAGGTTTTTGTGACAATTAATCTATGGTTGATTTTAATTTATTTAATTGAACAATTAAACAATTGCGTTCAGCATGAAAAGTCTAATTTTTTGATAAAGTTATCCTTTGTATAAAAATGTTTTAATACTTATTAAAGGTATCTGTTAAAAATCCATTTTTCTCAAGGTTTTTTGTTTTATTTTTATTTAAGAAATCTGAAGATGTACAAAAAGAGACAGCATGTACAAAACCTCATTTGAAAAAAAAAAGTAAAAAGCTAGAAACTGCTACATATAAAGAAAAGAATGTGAAAATGGAGAAATGATTACATGTAAGTATGAACTAAGTTTTCCTAAAATACGGGAATATGTTTTATTTTTTACATAAGAAAATGACGGTTGGTCCGAATATTGCTCTGTAACATGAAGCAATCAGTGATGACAATAAACATAAGCTTGTTCAGGATTTCATAACTATCCCGCTTTGTCCTTAATTGGTTTTTTTTTTATTTCACTTAGGCCAGGGTTTTTAAAAATATTGACGTAATTATGTAATGTCTAGTAGAGAAGCCAATTAAGAAAAAAATCAAAATGCTAAAAATAAAAATATGTGATCTCCTAGATCAAATGTATTTTTTATCATGAAAACTACGTAGTATTATAAATATAATAAAAAAAATATCCAAATTATTATTAAAACATTTTTGTTCCTGTTGTCCCGTTTTTATCAACAAAATTAAATTCTATTAAAAGTATAATGGCTAAAAAAATTTTAATTTATTGTAAAAAACATTTAGGTCCCGTCTGATCTCTTGTATGATCACTACATCATACAACAACTATTTATAATAACAAGCGTAACATGAAAAATGATAAAGTTCAGAATTTTTAAAACATTATAATTTATTTTCAAATTCTTAAATCGAACCTAGTGGAACTTCCGTTTGTTAAAAGATTTCCATGTAGTCTATATTAATACTAGATATAGCCAATCAATCTTGAAAATATAAGTTATAAATTATATTTTAGTACTAGTCCCGTTCAGTCTTCTTGTTTTTGGGCTTTAATTTTATTTATTAGAGTAATTATTTACATCATTGGGCTTTGTTGTACATAACAAAGCCAAAATATATATATTTACCAAAATTTCAGCTTTTTTGGGTCAACATCTTTTTAAGAAAAGAGGAAAAGTCAGTTTTATAAAAAAAAAATGTTGACTATTTCTCACGCATAAATCCGATTGACTTAAAAGTTTGGAATTTTAAATAATTTAATAAGAACTTTCAGTGAAAAAAATCTCAATAAAAATAATTTAAAATGTCGAAAGTTTGTTGCTCCTCTTTTTTAAAATTGTCCAAAATTTAATGGGGCATCAGTGAGTAATATACAGACTTTTTTTGTACTTTTTTCGAAGAATTTATTATAAACTAGAAGGTCTCGAGTTTTTGGAAATTTCTATAACAACAATTTTGAAACGTGAGTATTTGAAAAAACCCGTTATCTCAAATTTTTCAGATAGCTATTCTTTTCCTTTAATAGCTATGCAGCAATAATAGCAGCGAAAGTAAAAATATCTTCAAATAGTTTCCATTCAAGTTAACTAAAGGTCACAAGAAAACTTTTTTTTTTACAAAATAAAAAATAAATAGTTGTTGTCGGTCCATTTTGCTTAAATTTTAAATTGATTTAACATTAGCAGCGAAATTTTTTCATTTTAGATATGGTAAAGCACTTCTATCTAAATAATCAAAATAAATTAAATTTTTAGATAATAAAATATATCGTAAATTATTTATCAAGGAAAATTGAATGTTCATAAAAACATTTTACAAGCATAAATAAGTAAATAAACTTCATTAACCAACGAAATTGACCGCTGTTATTTCATCAGCTATTTTATAAGAAATTATTTTTTTATAAATTAAAAATTTTCTTTCCTTGTTGTGAATTAAAAAATCTGACAACACAGTTGTAGGACTTTCCCACCACGCGGCTTTAGCTGCGTCAATTTTCAAAGTCCTACAACCGTAGGGTGTTTCTGATTCACGGCTTACAGGTACACCCAAACACACAAAACTTAATTTAGAATATTATCATTTTATTTAAATAATAATTTTTTTTCGTTTAATTCAATAATTGTAACTAGGTGAGAGTGTATACCGTATTTAATTCTCGCGGGTTGGAAATACTACCGGCGACGGTCTGCACTAACTAAACCAATGTAGTTTCACAGCTTACATAGAACAAATTTCGTATGTGCGGTCGGAAAACTGGTGTAGCCGTGAGGTTTAACGTACAAGGTATTGAATCGACCGGGCGAGTTCGAGACCCGGCCAGACCGAATTACTTTTTTGCACTTTAAATATTTTTGATTTATTTAATTCTACCGGTCACCTGTGACATCACAACATGGTAGGCGATTACAACACCTGTACATCAGTGCTACCAACTTTTTAAATATTAACTAAATTAAATAAAACAAATAATTAGTATTTGGAATGTAACAAATAATTTGGTTGGCAATCCTGTGGAATTTCAAATTTACCGGTCCAAGGGTACGAGGGAAAGAGGGAACGTTTCACAAGGAAAAAGGGAAATCTCTGGATTGCGAACTGCGACATTAGCGCTGCTTGTGGTAACAGAGGGTACTATTGACGCAGTATGGCAACTAGCTACTAGTTTATAGCATTTTTTAAAGTGGGGGTGCGATTTGACAAATATTGTTATTTTTTAATTCTTAACAAATGTGCCTAACAAAAATATTTTATTAATTAGGCAAAATTCTGAGGATGATCTTGGTGTACAGCCTCACCCCTTGACCTATTAAGTTGAACATTTAATGGCATCAATGCCTTATTTATAGAAGTAATCTGACCAAGTTTGGTCAATATCAGTCCAGTTGTTCTGGAGATATTAGGTGATTTAGAGGCCGACACACACACACACACACACACACACACACACACACACACACACACTCACAGGTACGTGAGAATAACATCCGAGAAAATTTCCATCCGGTTTTTGGGTTCTTTAGGTGTCAATACGTCAAGATCCGTTGAAAAACGCATGTGCCCAAATTGGACCGATTGCAATACTTTCCCATCTAGCTTCTACAGCAGTGCTATAGCGATATCTAAACGGAAAGTGAAATGTATAAGATATGTTAACGTAAATATTTAAGATTTTAAAATAAAATAAAATAATAAAATTAAATTAAAAATTAGGCCATTTTAATTAGTTTAGTGATTTAACTAAAATTTTAATTAATTAAAATTTGCGATTAATTTACTCGTATATAGTGAATAATAAATATTTATCAGAAATTATACAATACAATCGTAATAATAATTTTATGAATTATGTCATGATATGGAATTTCTGGATAAATATCATTACAGTTCCCGCAAAAAAAATTATTATTGTTTAATTATTTATTTGTGATGATTTATTCTTTTTTAAATAATAATTTTGTATCGTATGAAAAATTTCAATTTCCCCTTATACTAATCCAAAACTTTCTGCAGAAAGAAATAATGAATTGTATAAACTTGAGACGAAAACTGTAGAAACCAAAAATAGTAAGAACAAAAAATAAAAAACTTGAAATTACTTGTAACAAAATATCTGAAATAATTATGAAGTGTTATAATTTTAATTATACCACACAAAAAAGAAAAGTAGTAAAACTGCAGTTACACTTTTATTATTATATAAATATTAATTTTCACTTAGCTTCAATGTAATATATGCATCATCCCATCACAACATAAAATTAGGTGGTTAGATATAGGTCAAGAATATTCAAGCTGCGACGGCATCATTACACTGAGTAAAGATGGTTTTCGGAGAGATGATATAACTGGTAAAGTAGTGATGAATTTTTATGTCTGCAGCTACACAATAAGTAGTTCTGAAAATAACTCAGCATGTGCATAGTTATTGGAATAATTAATTAATTGATTGATTTTTTTTTTTTTTACTTTTTTTTTCTAAGAAAAAAGTAAAAGAAATTTTTAATTTAATGACATAAGTAAATAAAATGTAATTTCAAAATAATTAAATTTATCTTTGTTCAGTTTTTTTATATTTAAATTAAGTTAGTACTAACTTACTAGTTAGTAAATAAAAAAATAAAAAAACTACTTTAAAATAAGTAGGAAATATCGAAATAACAATAAAAATTATGTTTAATTAAGAAGTCCTTACAATCCAATATGATTTAAAAAAATTAATTTAAAAGAAGAAACAAAAACTAGATATTAAACTTAATAAAGATGATAATCATTTTTAGTTTGATTAAACCTTTCGGAAAGATTTTATTAATAAAATTATTCCTAAAAAAAAGAATATATAGGTAGATATATAGATAGGTATATATAGGTAGATTAATTAGGTATTAGATTAGTATAGGTAGATTACCTATACATGGTATAGGTAATTTTTTTCTCATTTTTTAGATTATGAATTATTTGTATTTTATTTTATTTGATTTCAATGTAAATTTAAATAATTTTACATTCTAATTCTATGTATTTTTCTTTTAGTTTAAGTTAATTTTTCTATTTTTTTAAGTTTATGTATTATGTATTTTCATTTAGTTAAATATTTTACTTTTAATTAGTTCTTTTAATAATCATCCTGTTATTATGATATTAACTCGCGGCTAGCTCTCAAGACTTCTTTTGCTAGCTGTGTCATGGATAAATATGTTGAATAAAATTTTATACGGAATTTTCAGTTGACAATAAATAAATAAATTATAAATCTGATAAAAAATTTTTCAATTAATACTTTCGTAACTATTTTTAAGAAAAAAGAAAATTTAAATATTTCGAATATAAAATATCAATTCTCTTAAATTTATGTTTACTTTTTAAGTATTATCTTTTTTATACTTTTTCATATTGTGTTTATATTTTCTATTTCCCCTACATTTAGAGACAGTGTATGCAATGCATTATAACACAAAAAATATAAACATAAATTTGTTGCTTTATATTATCTGTCACATACAGTTCTTTTTCATGACTATAACGTATGAAAAGCTTTGATAAACAAGTAATAACTTGTTTAACTTGGTTTCTAAGAGCGTAATTATGTTCATTATAATTCCAATACCTGTAATGTACATAATGCAAGTGTTAAAATAAAATTTAAATATTAATCTATTTCAGAGGGCTTAGAATGCTGAGACGTGACTGTTTATTTAACTCAATGAAGAAGGTTGCAAGAAACTAGTTCATTTATCTCTTGCATAAGTAGCTTGTTGTTCTTGGAAATGGCTGTGCGATCTTTTAGAATGACTTTTTTCGTCAAATCATCTAAAACCATTGTAGTTATAGCACCGTAAATTCGTTTGTACGTGATTATATTTATAGCACATTTTTTTATTTATTGTTTTCTTAATTTTCTTAATTCCCAGCTACAGTGTTATTGCTGTTATTTTAACAGCGAAGCTATAAATGGGAAGTATAGCGATCGGTTAAAATTTTTGTGTATCAATGATTTTTGAAACTTTTGACGTTTCAGGACCTCTTAATCAAAAATAAAACAAAATTTTTATACAGATTTTGAGGTGTACGTACGTATGTACATGAGTACATACGTACTCATGTACGTATGTACTCATGAGCCGGACTGAACCGGACTGGTTCAGCGTAATTTTAATATTTTTGTTAAAATCCATATTAAATGCTTAAAAAAATAAGATATCCCAATAATTATTTACAATTAATTTTAAACACATAAATGTTTAATATGTCAATATTAAAAAACATGTCAATATAAAAAATCTCTTTTGTCACGAAAATTTTCATTTAAGAAATAATTACTAAATTTATAGGACAACAAATATAAATAATTGCATAAAAGCAAAATATTGTATATATAATTACATTACGAATTTAAAACCATACCTTACTGTACAGTTAATCGAAAATTAGCTACTTTTTATTTTCCAGTAAATTCTACTCTTATACAACATGAAACACGCATAAGGTTTAAAATTACACACTAAAAAAAAAAAAAATTACAAAAAAGGTTATTAAATGTTTCATGTACTAAAAAATTTACTTTGTTATCATTTTCAAAAAAAGTAAAGTATTGACAGCTTCTTTTAACGATACTTTTAAATTTATATTAAAATAATATATTTCCGTAAATGTAATACTTGAGATTAACTGATCATTTTAATTACCAATTTCAATTATCAAATAAATCAACTAATAATTTCAATTATCAATTAAATCATTTTTAATTACCAATTATAATTTTATATTTTAATTATTTTAAATAGTAATTTAATACTTAAAGTTTAATTTATCACCTCCGTTTAATAAATTATATGTTTAGTTAGATGTAAGGCAAATATCAATCAAAAAAGTTAATTACAATCAATTACCGAAGAAGCAATCATAATTTAAATGAAATTCGTTAAATGAAAGCTCCCACTAAAATACTGTTAATTACAATAAAATCTAAGATTAGATAATAAAGCTTCACAGTCTTCTTCTGTATTAACACTACTTTTATTAATGTAAATTTAGAGTTGATTGATTTTTTTACTGTTAAAAAAAAATAAAGAAAATTTTAATTATTATCAGAAAGAATTTACTTATTCTTCATCTCTATCAAAGTAGTTCCCGAGATATACGACAACTTATGACAGCGTTTCTTCCAATTCTCAAAACGTTTGTGAAAAATATATTTTTTTTTGTATAGCCTTATATTCAATTAGCGATTTTTTTTATTCCATCTATCATGGCATATCGTTTTAATTCTTCTCTTAATCATTAGGAATAAGAAAAAGACTCAGGATGCTTTCTTGGAGAATACGGAGGCTGTGTCATCAATAAGATGTTATTTTTTACTAAATTATCACAACGAATTAATAGTGAGGACGAGCTGGAGCGTTATCTTGTTGCAAAATGAAACATTCTTTTTGCCATATTTGCGGTCGTTTTTTTTCGGATAGCCTCATGTCAATAGCGTTTAAACCTTAAGCAATTCTGTATTTTGGCCTTACAACCTTGTGATAAAAATTCATAATGTTCGATGGCATTCTAATCGAAAAAACCAGAAGGAGGATCTTAACTTTCGATCAGATTTTCTGTGTTTTTATCATACTTACATCTTCCAGAAAGCTGCTGTAGGATTATTAAACCTTCCTTTCAATATTGTAATCGTAAACCCACGTTTCTTTATCTGTTATGATAAGTTTAAGTAGTTCTGAATCATAAATGATGTCACTTAACAATTATTCGGTGATATCGCTTTTATGGAAGACTCAGTTTTGGAACAGATTTTGTTGCTACTCGTTTCATACCCAAAATGTCAAAAAAGATTTTCCTGATGAGAAATAAGAGATACTCATCTTTTCAATGATTTATCTCATTGTCCTTTATTTTGTCGTTTATGGTTGTGGTGTTAGGAGGTGCAACTCTTTATCGTCTTCACGGCCTGGAAACTGTTTCTAACAATTAATATTTTTAAGCTAATCACTCTGTACAAGTACAGAGTGATTCAAAAAGGCCTTCAAAAATTTAAAAGTATAAAAAAATTTATTGAGATAAATTTCAGATTCGATTGTAATCTTATTTCATAGAAAAATACATCAGGTTTTTCACACAACATTCAGTTTGGTTCGATATGGTTTCCATTTGTGATGCGATATAAATCCCACCTGAAGCAGATTTCATTCTAGAAAGTAACCAACAAGTTAGGCGTTACCTCTGAAGCTGCGGCGTTAATTTGAAAACTAAGTTCAACAATATCAGCGGCAGTCACCCGATCTTTAATTAAATCCCACAAGAAAAAATCCGCCTACCTGGGAATCGAGTATTAAGAAAATCTCGGACTTCTAGGTGGTAGCGAGGTGGTGCCTCGTCTTGCTGATAGTAATGACGTCAATCTTGGTCGCAATTGTCTAACTGAGGAATTAGAAAATTTTAAAGCATGTCCAGATAAACGATAGTATTTACGGTTGCCTCCTGAAAGAACGGGCTGTACATTCTGTCTCAAAGAAAGTTTGGTGCCAAAAGTAACTTGTATGCCTATTAGGAGACCTCCTATCACACTCTCTGCAAAAATTACGTTGAAATGCAGTTGATGACTGCAAATCATGAAACCAAAACACACAGCAAGCACGTTTTAATCAGTAAATATATCTATTTTTACAATGGTGACAACGCTGGTGGCCAAACTTGATTTAATGAACAATGCGAGTCAATATGAATCTAATTTGATTCGTTTTGCTAAGAAATGAGACCTCAACCGAATTTATAAATTATCTAAACAAATTTTTAGATGCTTTTAGGTTGCGAAGTTCTTTTTGAATCACCTGATATAGATAGAATATATTTTATAAGTTTCATGATTATATAGTTAATTTGCTAAAATTTATGTTGAAAATATGGTATCTTCACCTTTTTTAGTGAATGTGAGAAAGACTGGGTGATTTTTGATTAATAAAATCAATGTTCCCAATAATTTTACTAGAGATTCCTCTTACTGCATACCCAGTCATTTTAGATCTCTCAGCAATCGAGCTAGTGGATATATGCAATAAATCGATGATCATGATCATTTTTTTTTTTTGGTTGAACATTTCATTACATATTGTAACAATATTGTTAGTATTAATCTTTTTGCTTTACTTAAGCAGTTAAAACCAGAACTTATAATATGATTCTTAAACTAGATTTTTTCTTTTTAACCGCAAATCATTTTCAATTTTACGAGAGAAAAACATATTTTTAAGATAAGATGATTCCTTCATCAAAATTGTGTATTTTAAGATAATAAGAATAGCCTGGACTAATCCTGTAAACTCATTTAGTTATTTCACAAATACTAGTCCTGTTTGTGTGTGTGTGTGTGTGTGTGTGTGTTTGTAGTAAATATGAGTGTATTCAATAATACAAGAATTCTTTTGAGCCAATTTTATTACAATTTTTTTTCCCAAATAATTTTAGTAAAATATAATATTTACATTTTACCATTCGTTACATCGATGTGCTGTGTTCGATTCATTAAAACTGAACTTACAAACAATTATAACAGCAAATATATTGTAACAATACCGGTATAACGGACCAGAGTAACGGATACCTACTAATTAAAAAAAAGTAGTAGAAAATATAACAATGGGAAGAATCCAGAAAGGAGCTAAAACAAATTCTTTTAGTAAAGTTATCAGGCTAGTTTAACGATCGTCTTCTTTAATACTGCCCGCTGGCACGCCTAAACAGATGTCGTTCAATGAAAAGGGGTTACCGGAGACCAGGGTAGGAATATCATGGGAAAATGTGAGGGCGGACGCTCATTCTCATACTTCTGTCCGATCCTGCTAGTCAAGAGAATAGGAGTATAAATATTCCGGGGAAGACCAGTTGACAGTCAATCTGCGAGGAGAGTTCTGCGAGGGAATTCTAAGTAAGTTATTATGCGAGTTTGAAGCGAGAGTGTTCTGCGAGGAGGTCAGTGAAAAGCGAATTTCTAGTGCGTTCACGTTTGATGCGATTAAGGTGACGTCACAAGTAATTCCAGAGTGGACAGTGCATGAAAATAAGAAATGGTTCTGTGAGGACTGTTAGACAATAAGTGAAAGAGATAATGCACAAAATTTCATTCATAATTGGTTAGGGTAGTTTTATTTGTGAACAGCAAAGGTATTTGCAGTGAAAGAACTTTATACTTATATTATCTATTGTACTGTTATTGTAAATGCAAGACTAATTGTTAAAAGTGTTAAGATTAGCGGTCATGATAATGTTTTTAGTCAATGGGGCTGAATTCTTCTTTTTAATATTTAGTTACCTGTAAATAAATCTTAACGATTACTTTAAATTCTGTTTTGTATGTAATCACTGTTTATTATTATTGTTGTGGTTGTGATTATTATTTTTGTTATTATTGTTTATTATTATTATTGTCATTGCTATTTATATATCTTATTTTATTTATGTTCTTAAACTAATAAACTGTAATTATATGAAAATGTTCAATTGTCAATCTCTCAATATCCTAATCGAGCCGCGAACACGAAACAATATATATATATAAAATGTTTACATAGGTATAATTATAAATTTCAGTATAGCTACAAATTAACATCCAGTTTTTTCAACCATTCGATTCCAGGTGGGGTAGTATGATATACATCATGTGGATTCCCTTCTGTACTCGCTCTGGGGAGAACCTAATTAGATGTTGAGCAGTTTGGAGTGGTTCACCACAATCACAACCAACCGTACGTGACATTTCCTATTTGTTCATAAAGTAATTACATCTACCATGTCCAATTCTTAGTGATTAACTCTAAAGTCTCGATTAAGTAATACATAATGTAACACGTGAATTCAAATCTTAAACATTTGCAAAATGGTAGCTAATATTGCAAAAGAACATTAGATAAATACGAAAAATAAATTACTTTTTTTAAACTAATATTTTTAAAAATTGTCTGAAAGTGTTTAAAGAATTGTTTTGCAAAAATAAAGGACTACGCCTACACATAACACAACAATTTTTTTTGTTTTAAATTACGAAAACTTTAGAGAAAATTTTTCAAATTAAAAAATAGGTGTTCTACCCTAATATGCGACAGAAGAAACTTCAATTGGTTTAGATTAGTTTTCAAATTTTTAATATTGATATTGTTTTTGTAAAGGTATAAAAATATTTAATAATTCTTCCAGAGTTGATGAATAGAAACAGTCGAGAACTGTTATGACATACTTTGCTTGTTGCAATTTTAGTTTAAGTATTGAAACTTGACTACCACTTTATTTGATAGTTTGCCTTCAGTCACATTCTTTACAGGTACTGTCAGTATTAACCAAACGCTGGTCGCTTTTATTACAGTTTATCTGAATTTTATTTAGCGGATAAAAAATGTTATATATTCTCTTGTTTTTATTGAACCTATCTTCTTCACCCATAAATTTCAAAACATTTTACTTAAATTTTTTATTATTTTATTCGTAAAATTTTTATTAAAAAATTTTACTATTTTTCAATTCTTTACGAACATGAATATTTAATTTCAATTCTGCATAAAAATATTATTTTAAAACATCAAATAACGTTGTGAATTAACCTTTCTTTAACCAATTTCAATGTGTACAACCTGTTCCCTCAGAATACTGAAGAGATATTTTGAATATCTATAAATTGACTTAAAGGAGAGAAAGGTCAACAGCAATTAACTCCTAAACATTCCATTTTGTTCTTGCTGGTAACTTGTAACAGCTGCTAAATGGATTTTAATGATGAAGATAAATTTTTTTTACATGTTAAAAATGCCGTGCCCGATCGGGTTTTGAACTCAGAAGCTCCAGTTAAAACGAAAATACGCTACCATTCCGAATTGAATTTCCGAGTTGAATAAATATAAATAAATAGAAAAATTAGGAAAATATTTTAATTTTGCACACTGTCTTTGCGACTTTGTTTGCCTTCTTCCCATGAGATGACAGCAATGTCTATGATTTTTATTAGTATTTTCAGATATATTACATCCATAATAAAAATTTTTACACCCTAGTAATTAGGATATATGTTACTACGAGTGATTTTTTCTGTAAAATGACGGAAAAATGATTTAGATTAAATAATTCGTTAAAAACACAGTCAAGTGTAGTGAAGTGATAAAGATGTTAGGAAAACGTTCTAGCGAGTTTATGAGTGGTAAAAATGGTTTTAAGAAGGCCATGAAAACGACAAAAGGGCCATTACCTCCAAACTCATCGACAACTAATGAAAATATCGACAAAATAAAGGATATTGCGATCAATAATAGTTGAATCACTATTAGAAAAGTTGCTGGAGACATGCGAATCTCTTATGCTTCGAGGGAAACAATTTTGATTGACTTGTGGTTATGAAACGAGTAGCAACAAAAACTGTTCCAAAATTAATGTTTCAACAGAAGCTATATCGCATATCAACTGTTGACTGATATCGTTAATAACTAAGAATCACTCAAACGTGTTGTAACAGATAATGAAACATGGGTGTACGATTTATTATTGAAAAGAAGGTCTAATTTTCCTTACATAACCTTCCTGGAGAAACTAAGACCGATAAAAGCTCAAGGAATTCGATCGAAAGTTGTTCTCCATCCTGTTATTTTTGATTAGAATGCTGTCGTCTATTACGAATTCTATATTCATAATATAGAATTATTAATTCTATATTAATAGATAATAATTTTGATTTGCAACAAGAAAACGCTCCATCCCATAATCACTATTAATTCGTGATTATTTAGCCAATTATAGCATTACATTGATGCGCAGCCTCTAATTTCTCCAGACGTAGCATCCTAGTGTTTTTCTTGTTCTAACTGATTAAGAGAAAATTAAAAGGACAACGATTTGCAAGGATAGATTGAATAAGAAAAAAATCCCTAATTGAACGTATGGTTATACAAAAAAATATTTTCAACAAGTATTTTGAGAATTGAAAGAGACGGCATAGTGTAGTCGCATTTCTGGGAAACCACTTTGAAGGGGAATTTCATTATTTTTGATAATAATTACAATTTTAGTTGTTGTCTTACAAAAAAACATCAATGAACTTTAAATAAATCATTTACATTAATAAAAATAGTTTAAATACAGAATAATAGTGTGATGCTTTTCCTACCTAATCTCTGATTTCATTATAATTTACGGTATTTTAGCGGGAATTTTTGTTATAACCACTCTCACTTAAATTATGATGACTTTGTTAGTGCAAAGGATTTTTTTTCTCTTTGGAGAGAAATCTTTATAACATTTAAATCATAACAATTATTATAACCGTACCTCCATTTTACTTTTTTTCTTATTTATATTTTTTAAATACAAAAATCATTACAAATCGGTTGAAAGGAGTACTTTTATATTAAATTTTAAGTAATCCAAAATTTAAGTATGTATTTTATGTTCTAAAATTTAATAATTAATAACGTTCCTTTATTACCAATAATATATTAATCAGCTATTTAATATAAATGTTTATTAAGTTTTATTGTGTTTTCTTTGTGAACTCGTAATTATTTCAAGCCGTTTTAATGACGGCCACAGAACAACTAAATAGGATAGAAAATCATGAGGCAGGTAGGTAGGTAGTAAGATCATGGTTTCATTCATAACTAGTAACCTACATACTTGTGTACTCAAAATGTTTGTTAAACAGATACAACTTCATCCTACATTCCATCTTTCATTGGATATATTAAACAATACTTCCTCTGGGTTCCAGAATAACAAGCAGCACAACCTACCGCTAATTTTTGTATTGACATATTTAATATCCAATAGAGAATTTATTTTACTAAATTCGTATATTAATGTACTGGAATCAGTCTACTCGGGTAGAGTAATAAATTAAGATTAGAGGGTAGATTCTTTTGCTATTGTTACTCGCTCATTAAACAGAATTAAGTGTGTTGCTGTCACTTCAGGTTTAAAATAACAATGTAAGTTATTGTTTCTAATTACGCTGCCTGACTACTCGAGGCAGTTACTTTGTCATATTTCTTAGAGATGTATTGTAATAGAATTATTCATTCATAAGTATTACCAAAATATAGAAATTCTACTCAGATTATTAATACTTTAAATGTACAATAAATAAAAATGTCAATACAGCTAATTGTTTTCTCAATTACAAAATTTAACAAAATAAACATTAATTTCCCTTAATGGTAAACAAAATATGACTGAAAAAGTTCCTCGTATAAATTTTTATTCATATTTTTTTCTGAAATTTAAGTTAGCCCTCTCTTAGAGAGGGCATATGAATTTTTTTTTTTTAATTAAGAAAATAATATTACTTCTTGTAATCTAATATTCTTGTCAATTAATAATCTAATAGAATAGATATTTACAATTGTAATATCCAATACACGGTTTTTTTAAATTGGAAATTTGGTAACGTTCATCTTAAAGTAGTTTATTTCTCAAATTTTTCAAAATATTTATAATCTACCATCCATACTCATTACGAGTATTATGAGTATGAGATTACTCATTTTATGTTTTTTAATGAAGTAACCGAAGGGAGGTGCAGCCATTGACGTCGCACAAACAGTAAGAGTTTCAGGGCCTATGTTGGTTGAGCCGTCGCGCCGTACACTGTCTCACCCCTTAAAAAAAAAAATGAAATTCAAAAAACCCGAAAATAGTTTTCAGATATTTAACTGAAGAGTAATTTCAAGCCCTTATCTAGTGAATACGTCCTTTAGTACAGTAAGAAATGGGGAAAATTTGTAATCATTGTTTAAAACGTTTTTAACTTTCTTAATCCCTTTCAATATCAAATTCACACACCAAAAATCAAGATGATATTTTCATTCGTTATCGAGAAATTAAAAAAATAAATTTCATTGTTACTCCGTTTTAACCGTTTAAAATTGGAATTTCAAAAAATAGTTTCTTAGTGTGCACTTAATGAACTTACTGACTCAGTGGTGCACGATAAGAAGAACGTGTATAGAAATTTTCCTCATTTTATTATCAGCATTTTTTTGCTGGGCGTTGATTATGAATTACGACATTTTGTTTTATATATATAGATAATAATATAATTAATCACATTTATTTTTTCCTACAATAATATTATTAAATATTAATGATCTGTCATTAGTGTAACATTATTTAAATGATTTTTTAACAAAAAAAGAACGAATAGGATTAAATTTACTAAGTTACGTATTATTTTTGAAGGAGATGCAATAGTACGTTTTTACTGCTTAGAGAGGGCTTAAAACATTATAACAGGAGCAGTCATCAAGATATAACGAGCCAGATATACTAGTATATAAAATGCATAAATGCATCATTACGATAGTTAAAACATATACGTTACGTATACATACACACAAACATAAAAGATCTGAAAACCCTTTTTGGATCAAGAGCTCACCCAGGAAGAGAGTATGAAGGAGGGATCCTTTTAGAATAGTTATTATTACATTAACCTACCTAGGAAATTTACGTAGATAAAACTAGTTCTGGTTCTCTTTGTGTACTTTATTACCTTCATTAAACTGATAAACTACTGGATAGTCGGGATTCTCCCTCTAGTTTATCATTTAAGAGAAGGTAATAATATATCTGGAATTAATTCCGTTTTCGATATACGTTTATAAATTGTAAAACCCATATGTATTTTTTTTGTGTTGCTCTATTGGATTAAAAAATGTTTTTATAATTTTTATTTGAAATTTCATCGAAGTATTTTGAATTAATCTTTATTTAAGTCACACAAACTATCAAAACAACATTAATGTTTCAAGATAAATTTAAAACGCTAAGTTGATTAGTTTTTTCTTCCGTAGCTACATTCAGTAACAGTTAGTTTAAGTTTAAACAATTCTTCACGTTATATTTCTGGCCTTCAAAAATTCTTAACTTATTAAATCATATCTAAAATGTTAACTATTACTCAAACAAAAGATAGTAATATCCAGTGCACAATAAAAATAAATAATGAGATTTAAATTACAGAGTTAATTTTGTTCACGTGTATGACAGACCTTGATTCACACGTACTAATTTGAAGTAAATACTCAGATAAAATATACTTCACTTTTCAACCTTGAAGAATCTTTTTGCTATGATACATTGCTTATTTGATTTATCATTTCAATTATTTTTTTAATGTATTTTAAAAACGATTAAAATGGCTAAAGTTCCTTCTTTTCGGTGCACTATAACAGAAAAAGTTGATGTCGCCTTCGCAGATGATTTGGTTTTCTTGTCGGACGATCTCAAAATAAATTACAATAAACAGTAGAACAGGTATAATTTTAAAGAAATATATATAACATAATAAATATCAAGAATGTCCAACTATCTTTAAAAACCATCTATGAAAATATAGATAAGTAAAACTGTTTAGATACATTGGAAAAACTGCAGAATGGAAAAGCCAAGAAAAATAGTCTTGAAAATTCCAGTGAAGAGAATAGAACCGGCCTATCGTCTAACATAAAATACGAATAAAAAAAGGTAATGTGTAAGAGTAAAATTAAGGAATGTGAACACGGTAATTAATTTTAAAAATGCTGCAGAATGTATGTTAATGATCGATACGAGGGTTAAATGAAATCTAAAAGAAAGAAAATCATTTTTTAAGAAAATTTGGTTTTTGAAATTTGGTCTTAACAGAGGATGACAGATATAACCTTCGACAGATGTAACCTCCGATTCTCCGAAATGCTATTCCAGAAATTAAAAGAAAAATGCATCAGATTAAATTGGGCCACATTTTAAGAATAAGTAATAATAGAATTCTCTGTAAAATCTTCCTCTTTTATCTAGAAAGAAAACATAAAAGTCTATATTATGATAAAGCTAAGACAGACAAAAAAAGCAGTAATAACAATTCCAGACTTATAAAATCGGAAATTGATTAAGAAAAAAATTAAATGATATCTCAGAAAAGAGAGTTTTTTACAAAGTAGCTCAATAAAAAGTAACAAAATAATTCAGGAATATACCAGCAGTACTTAAAGTGTACTGGTAGTAAAGGAAAGAGAGAGATGCCAAAAAAAGTATTGAATGTGGTGGTCATTAGTTACCCGAGACCGTGAAAAAAATCAATAGCTGGAATAAAGTAGTAAAAATAAAAACATACAAAAAACAAACGATTAGCTAAATATACATTAAAAATAAACGATTAGTGTTTGAAGTGTACGAAATCTATACCAGAAATTATTTAGATTTACAAACTGAAAATTGTATAAATTTTAGAGCATAAAGAAAAAACGTTGCTGAATAGTTTGCATACGTGTTCAGTATATATAAATAATTTGAAGAAAATTTATCTAACGTAGTAGTGTAACTACGTTTAGGATTTTACTGTAGGCTACCTATTTATTTACATATTTATTACCCGATCGTGACGCAGTTAGCATGTTCTCTCCTTCAGTTCAATATAAAAAAGAATATGTAATCATAATTTCCGTTCTCAGTTTACTGACCGATGATTATTTTTTCTAGTTTAAATTTTAACAAAATTATATCCGTTTTGAAAAACTGAACAATTTATAAATTAAAATATATGTGCTTACTACGAAGATTTTTGGTTTAAAAAAATTTCCAATTTCTAGTTACAGTTATTCAGGCATCTCTAAATCATGTAATGTACCAACCGTATATTAAAATGTTCTCCTGCGTAGAAGTTCCGGAAATTTAGCGGTTCGTGAAGTAATGAGAGAGGCTTTGAATTTTATATACTAGAATACGATATTATTTATGCAAACATATTTAGAGAATTTAATTTATATTTTTTTCTAAATATTTATGGTATCTTTATATTACATTTATTTTATGCAAGGAATATATTTTGTATTCTTTAGTAAAATAAATTAGAGATATCAGGAAAACAGAAAACCACAAAAAAATATACCAAATCAAATTTCCGTACCTTAAAAACTGTTCTACAATAAAACGCCCTTTAGGTTAAATATACAAACAAAGACTGTTAAAATAAATCAATTTCCCTTATTCAGGATGATAAAAAGGATCAAATTTAGCTGCAACACATCCATAAAAGAGATATTCAACAGAATAGCGAATAATGCAGTCCAAACAATATTTCAACTACATGGTAATAGCCTTTTTAGAATAGTAAAAAAACACTTTCGTCCTTTTAAGCTGTGAATGGATATGTAAAGACTGTATTATAATACCTTTTAAATGTGGTGTATTAAAAGGATAGTAAAATCACACAACTCTCATGAGCCATTCAAAAGTTTTTAATGTTACAATTGTGTATATTGTGTTTAAGTGTTTGTATAGTGTTATTAACGAGTAAAACTGTTAAAAAGAATAAACAAAAGAGAAGTGAACAATTTTAAAAACAGCTGCCTTTACATCCTTACAAATAAGTTCTGGCTTTGCAAGGCAATTCTGGTTTTACAATTTTTTTTATTCTAACCCTAATTTTGTTGTTATTATTAAACACTTCGTAAAATCATTTATTTGTCTATAACTGTGTTGTACAGTGAATAAACCTAATAAGTACAGAAAAGTAAATCATGTGTTTTTGTTTTTTTTTTTTAATTCCGATTATTCAGTGTTTAAAAATAAATTTAAAAAAAACTGGAATATTTTCATAAATGGTATTTTAAATATAGTTTAAAAAGAGCTTTATCATGTGTTTTGTTTTTTTTTTAATTTAAGAAAAAATAACATTAGTGCTTCATCATTACAAATTTCATGATTGTACATTAAACCATTTGAAATATATTAAGAAAAAACTGCACTCATCATAAACACACATATGCGATCGAGTACTATAAACACATATATTTGTTTATTTTATACAAGTAACAGCAAGCTGATACCCAACTATAGTTGCATATGAGAAATAAAACATGCTAAGTCTGATTGAGATTCGAGCCGAGAACTTTCCGTATGAAAGAGATGCAATAACTGCTATACAAGGATCGAGATACATACATACGCAAACAATCATACATTCATCCATCCAATATATATGTGTATGTGGGTGTGTGTGTTCTGTACTGTATATTAAAGAAAATTATAATTAAAGAAAAAAAAAATTAATTAAAAGGAAACATTCTTTGTGGTGTCTCTTTAATAAACAGTTACTATATAGTTCAATGTAGGTTACTCTTTAAGAGTAGTTTTTATCCCTTATAGTATTATATATATAATTAATTGATTCTAAAAATATATTGGGATCTATTTTTCAGAGTATGGATGCGGTACATACGCTATTATATTTAAAAAGATACAGTTGCTATGTGATTTTTAATTTAATTATCTTTCCTTCAAAAACTTTTTTTAGAAATTGAGTGATCGAAGTCGATGTTGGCTCATTTGATGGCGCTTAACATGATGAGTATTTTAAGGTTCATATACCAATTATGTTTCTCAATTAATTGCTGAGATATCTCGATTTGAATGCCATTAAGGTTATGCTTTGAGTATGAAAAAAGCTACATTCCATTAAAACGCATATCATAATTCTGTGAGCGTAGTCAACGCATGCTGGTTATATGTGGCCTGATGCAATGAGTGTTTTAAAACCCCAACGAAGTCTGTAACTAAATTAGTCACCGAGTAATTGTAGAAAAATTAAATATTTTTTAGTTTATTTACCAAATATTCTTTAATATATAGATAATAATAATATATTTTCAATTTTGAAAATTTATTCTTTGTCCCAAAAATTGTTAAATTAAGAATGTTAAAAAAAAATTATTTTTCAAAATATTTGCTTTTAAACACTCTTTTTTATTTAAGTAAGTATAAAGTAATTGCTATAATTTAATTTTTAGAACATAATTTTTTTAATCGCGTCTTATATCATACCAGTCTTTAATTAATTTAATGTTGAGTTCTATGATTTTATTATTAATATAAACGTTTAATCATGTTCTAGAGTAATACGATAAATAATACCCAAAGCTTGTCAACAACTAATAAAGATCATTACGCTTGTTTATTCTAACATAAAATGTAAAAAAAAATTTGATAAATAAGTCTTGAGCCCTCTCATAAGAAAAGTTATATTTTAAGAAATCTTAGATTAACTTTATCAATTTGTCTCCAAAATTTTCTAAATGTGACTTGTTATTTTAAAAATTAGACTTTTACATGTACTGTAGTATATAGCGTATATTGTGTACATGTAACACTAATATATTTAGTGTATATTTGTAACAAAAAAATTTCTTTTAAAATTCTGCTTTGCTATTTTAAAATTGTTAACTGAACATTATCGATACATTCTTATTATTCTCTTTTTTAATAGTTGAAGAGCTTTCTACCGAATTACCTTTCTGGATCATCAAGCATTGTTCTTTTCTAGAATAGACAGAAAATAGATAATTGGTTTTCGTTTATATGGTCTACTATTTCTCTAAAGAAAAAAAAAGGAAATTTGCTGAGAAGAGAAAAATCACTTAGTATTTTAACTAATTGCTTCCTTTATTAAGTCTTCTTAAAACCGTTTCAAAATTCATTAATCTTATAAATATTATTTCCAAGTAAAATTTTAACGTTAATTAAAATTTTATTTGGGAATAAATTTTTCTATACTAAATTTCTAGTTGATTCTTGTTGTTGATTACAACTAACTCAGACACTATAAAGCGCCGGAGTTCGTGGCGCGAGTGGTAGCATCTCGGCTTTTCATCCGGAGGTCCCGGGTTCGAATCCCGGTCAGCCATGTCATTTTCACACGCTACGTTACATTCAACTCATCCTCAGAAGTAATATCCAACGGTGGTCCTGGAAATTTAAAACTAAAGACACTAGAAAACGGAATGTTTTTGTGAATATATTTTTGCTCTTGCAACAAAGTTAATACGTTTAATAAATATGACTTTATTAATGAGTTTCAAGTTCCAAAGAATATTTTTCAGATTTTTTTGGTTAATAATCTGATAAGAAACTTATCAACGGTAAGTAACTTGTGCATGTTTAAACGCGCGCACGCACACACAAATGTGTTAGTCTTGCAACATTTATTCTTAAAATCTCAACTTGTATAAAGTAATTTTAAAATATTTTAATTTTTGTTTTAATGTATTATTTCTGTGTTTTTTTTTGTTTTTTTTTATTGTACCCGAATATTGCCTTTTCAATCAGTAAGTTTTATATTACTCGTTGGAAAAAATAAATTAAAATTGAAACTATTCATGCTAATTAATTGTAGAAAAATTTTTTATCTTTATTTTTTTATGCATATTATGACAAAAAACTTTATTTTCGAAATATTTACATCCGTCCATTTGTACCTGCAGTAACATATATCATTTTCTTTGTTTTTTAACTTTGTACGTTACTCTTCCAAACTTATTAGTAAAAATTACATGATTAAAAGAATACATTTTTCAACTGCAGCATGACGGGATTAATTAAACTATTAGTTAAATCGTAGTTTATGTAGTGCAATGCCAATTCAAAACTTGAAATTTTTAAATTAGCATTGAAATTAACTCTTTCATCGATTCTAAACAGGTTTTTAATTGCAATTTGTTATAAAAATATAATAGTTAACAATATAATTAAATATAAATGGTAGATGATATTAAGAAATTAAAAAATTTTAAATTGAAAAAAATTTACTAAACTGATAAAATCATTTTATATTGTTCATTCTAATAAATCCATTTTTTTTCTTTGTTATAAATCTAAAAATGTCTGATACTTACCAATGATATTAAATTCATTTTGAATATGTAGTCAAAAATATAGTAATATCAATTCGGTATTTGATTTACCTTGTAGTATGATAATAATAATAATCAATAAAAATCTACCCAAAATAAAAATATTTTCAATAAAATAGCGTAAATACCCAAAAAATTATTTAAAAATTTTTCAAATACATTTAATTTTAATATTTATATCGAATACACCAGCTGATGTGTAGCAGTACGGACAAGTTTTTATTCTGGTTTTCGATGTTTTCGTTTTTTTTGTATTTTGGTTATCTTGTTCTTCTTTTATTTTGTGTTCTTGTAATGTTTTGTGTTCTTTTTCGTTAACTTTTAGTTTAAGTATTTCATTTAGAATAATTTAATTTATTTCAATAGCGCGTTGCTATGGACCAGCTCCAAGCTGTTTCCCATAGCAACGGCGATTCATCAAATATAAGCAACGACATGTTACCTCACGTGAACCCTGCTCTATCAAGTAACGGATTACGCGGGCTAAAATTTTCGAACAGGGGCCCTAGAAAGCCGACGGGGCGTAAGTTAATTAGAGAGGCATTGTCGACAACGAGGGTGACGTATCAAAAACGGATAGTGAAGGTGACATTACAGAGCTTAGTGAGGTAAACCCTCCCTGCCACACAGTATCACGTATGCAAACCGAAAAGGTCAGTTGCCAAGCCAATGAAATTCTGGTGACGAAAAAATGCCAGCGAATACATTATACAGAACCTATTACACGCGTTTATCGGCCAGCCAATCTAGTTTTACAGTTCCTACATCTAACAAATGTAGTCTTCTTGAAAACATTGTGGAAAATGAAGGTTTTCATGCGAAATCATTGAAACCAGAGCCTATTTTTGTACAGGCGTTAACTCTATATAGGAATTGAAGAATTTTTTAGCACGCTTATTTCCTACTGCTACTGTGACACTTTGACGACAATAAGGTCAGGCCACATGGTGAAAGTTCAGCCGGTAGCGTACATACAATACAAGCTTGGACATGAGAGGGCATATAGAATGGTCATGGAGGCATGCGTCACTCAGAGAACAAGATAGTAATCGTTGATGAGTTGCCTAGATTGGGTCACGAGGTTAGAAATGTTGCTAACGTTCTCCATTGTCAAACGAAGGAACTGCTGCCGCTTTATTTCGTGGATTTAGAACCGAAATCTAGTAATTTTTAACGTGAAGTCTCTGAATTATATAATAGTAATCTTTGAGGCTCCGTATATCAATAAGAGATGGTCCAACGCAAATGTTATCAACGCTTTGGTCAGATCAAGAATCAATGTAATCGCCCACACTGTTGTGTAAAATGCAAATCATGCGACTACGGATTGTTCTAAGGCACCACCGGTCCCGGCTCCCTGCGTTAGCTGCGGCGACCAACAACCAGCGAGTTACAAAGGGTGTAAGATTTATCAGTAATATAAGACTAAGGTCTTTCAATCCCATCCAGTCCTATCTTCCGGAATTACAACTATTGGCAATTCTAATGGTAATTATTCTAATACTGCAGTCAATAACCACACTCTGCTTGCCAAAAGAGAAGATGTGCGGGTAACTGGCTCGGATGGTAATGATTCTCATTTTTGTGATGGTCATACTGTTAATGATAGCAATAATGATGTCTTTTTTAATGAGCTAAATATTTCTGGTCTTACCTACGCTGAGAAAGTTACAATGTGTGGACCCTCTGATAGCAATGATAATGGACATAAAGGCGAATGCTTTCGGCTTTATTCGTGCACATTCCCTGAGGGAATGTGCACGGCGGTGCCGCTGTTATTATTAGAAGTATGTTTTCTCACTATGTATCACTTAAACACAAACAAGAGTTTTTACAGGCCACTACCGTGATTGTCCACGATGGACGACCAAGGGTTTTGTCTCCTCAATTTATTCCACACCATGACATGCTGTGCAAATGGATAAGTTTACGACTTTCTTTAGATCTTTGTATCCAAGATTCATCTGTGGTGGACTGCAATTTTAAGCACCTACAATGGTGTTTACGACTGACATCACCAAAAGGCAGTAAAATTTTCCGGCCAATGACTGATAATAATTTGGAGTGTTTGTCATCAGGGCGACCAACCTACTGGCCGACGGATCTAAATAAAATTCCCGATCTCCTGGATTTTTTCGTTTTCAAGGGTATTTCTTGGAACTGTTTACATGTTGAACCACATTTTGACTTGACAATGGATCGATAACTGCTAGTTCTCCGACTTTATTTAATAAATTTACCAAAAAATGAAGTTTTGAAGATTTTTTGGAGGAAAATGTAAGATTGGACGTGCATTTGAATTCACCGGCCTATGTGGACAACGCATTACATGAGTTGACCAAATTGGTTTAATCAGCGTCGTGGGCTTCCACGCCCAATTTAGATTTTGCTCCCCCAGCTCAAAATACGTATCCGGTCTTCATCAGAGAAAAGGTAGAAGAATGCCGGAGATTACGACGCATATGGCAGAGAACTCGTTACCCTACTGATAAGGGAAGATTTAACTGAGCTTCTCAAGGCCTAAAAAGGTAAATTCGGGTTTTAAATACGCCTCGTTTCAATCTTATATTGAGAATATATCTGGTGGACTGGCTGCTGGGTACGCTTTATAGAAATCTGCGAAGTCATTCAAGAGACTCTTCCAGTTTATTCCTCCTCTCCGTAACATTAACGGGACGTGGGCGAGAAGTTTTCAGGAGAAGGCGACGTTATTTGCTAAACATTTTTCCGTGTATTCCAACCCAGTAATATCGAGACAGATTCAGAGGAGATCGGGTAAATCTCTGATTATTTGGCTTCTTCTTTCCAAATTTCCTAGCCAATTACGCGCTTTATAGTATACCATTTCTCTTCAGTCATTAAAGATGAAATACATCCAGCAAAGGCGTCGGGGTATGATTTGATCGCCGGTCGAATTCTCCGGCACAACCTCGGCATGTGATACCCTTGGTTACTTTCATTTTTTAATGCTTTTGTCCAAATTTGTCATTTTCCTGATCCGTGGAAAATTTCACAATTAACTGTGATAGCAAAACCGGGTAAAGGCCCGACAAATGTATCGTCTTAGAAGCCTATCAGCCTGATTCCTGTGCTCTCTAAGGTGTTAGAGAAGCTCTTTTTGAAAAGACTGAAATAATTCGTGGACGATCCAATTCCGGCTCACAAATTTGGGTATAGGGAGCAACATGCTGCTGCAGAACAAGCAAACAGTATTGTTAACATTATAGATTATGTTCTAGCTGAGAAACAGTACTGTTCAGCGATTTTCCTCGATGTCAATCAGGTTTTTGACAAGGTTTGGCATGTAGGGTTGCTCTATAAACTGAAAAAATATTGTACCACATGTTTTCTACTTAGTGCTGAAATCTTACCTAGAATACAGGTGTTTTCAGGTTAAACAAGAAGAGGTTTTGACGGATTTGTTACTTATTCAATCAGGGGTTCCTTAATCTTATTACCTCAAGGTAGGATTCTCGGATCCATTTTGTTATGTTTACGGCTGACTTGCAAATTACGGCAGATACCACAGTTGCAACGTTTGCTGACGATATTGCAGTTCTTGCTGCTCATGAAGATCCGGACACTGCGTTTCGTTTTTTTCAAGATTATATCACTCGAATCGTGGCTTTCATGTTGGAAAATAAAGATCAATGAAATAAAATCAAAGCATATCACGTTCACCCTTTTGAACAGATTGAAACAGGAGGAACGCTGTCCTTAAGTTTCAATCTTCAATGTGAGATCTGAAAACATCGGAGATCTGAGATCTCAGGACTATAAATATTTCGGTTTTCATCTTGATCGACGACTTACTTGGATGAAATATATCAAATCTAAGCGAAAACTGTTATATCTCAAGTTTAAAAGCATGTACTGGCTGATAGAAATAGATCTCGGTTTTCAGTAGTTAGTAAATTATTGATTTATAAATCAGTATTGAAACCTGTCTGGACTTACGGGTCAAGAATTGCGGGGCAAGAAATTCCAGTATTAACATACTTGACCGTTACCAGACAAAAAAACTGCAAAAAATGCTAAAAATATCCTGGTACATAAACAATAGCCTCATGTATAATGATCGTAAGTTGCGAACTGTTCGGCAGGAAATCTCTCTGGTTAGCCTTCGTTATTAAAATCATTTGGATCGGCACCGAATTATTTGGCGGTCAGTTTGTTAGATAACACGATCAGTAATTTTTCAAGATTGCTGAGGCACAATATTCTTGGTTTGCCTTATCGTTTCAATTAGGTGATTTTATGATCTGGCCGTACGAAGTGCTCTTTATTTCATTTCTTTAATTTCGATGCTATCGTTAAGTCACCAACCGCTGTGTCTATGGCTACTTAATGTTACTTCAAATAAATCTTGTTTACCTATTGTTCAGTTATCTTGTTGAACAGATTGTAAAGTTGCTGTGTCATTTTAATAAAAAAAAAAAAAAAATGTTTAATAAAAGTAATTCAGAATTAAAGTAAAACAATGTACGCCTCATTCAAAGTTTAATGATTATAAATTTAAAAAACTTAACACAAATTTGAGTTTTAAAACATTAAATTTTTGTAATTTATATGTTAATAATCGTAACGATTTTTCAATAATTGTAGTTAAATAAAAGGTTAAATAGGTTTCATTTTTATTAATTATTAGCACAATGTAAATTGTTTATTGAAATTGGATCACTTTATAAAATCAAATTAAAAATATACACAATATTTAAAGAAATAAGTAGATAAAATAAACTGAAATAAATAAATAAAAATTATTTCAGCAGAAAAAGTAAAATAAGAAAATTATCAACAATATAATTACTGGTAAGAAAATTAAATTAAAAAATTTTCTTTGACAATGGAAAAAACTAATGACTGATAAAAATAAAATAAAATAAATAAGTACTTTTAATTGTTGAAAAGTATTACACAATGTTTTATAGATTAGAAACAATAAAGTTATAAAATAAAGAAAATTAAAAAAGAGGTATAACGTAAAGTACAATATCAAATGACTTTTTTCGGTGATAAATTGAGAAAATAGTACTTGATAAAATTTATTAAAAAGGAATTAATTGATCGGACAATTTGTTTGTGGTGTCTCAAGAGAAGATTAAATATAAATTTAGTGCTGAACAATTAGTATAAGATAAACAGAAAAGGAAGGACAATCAATTAAAATGAAATATGCATTATCAAGTACAGAATCAAATGACAAGCAACAAAATATAAAATGAATATGGGTCACGAACTTTTTTTATGCACAGAATTTTAACAATGACATTTAACTCATCAAACCAAATTTCTAAAGAATCTTTTATTATTTCTTATATTTAGAATAACCCATCAAATTGTTTTAATTATAACGAGTACGTATTTATAATTAACTTTTTTTTTTACAACGTCGAACTTCATAGCTGAGTAATTTTAATGTAGTAAAGTGGTAGAGATTTGAAAAATAACAATCCCCAGTGGTGTATTTTAGATAATGTCTGCCAGCCTTAAAGAATTATTACCTTAATGTTTATTTTAACGTAGAATAACTTGAACACATAAAAAATGTTTAAAAAACTAAGCGGGATAAAATTATAAACGAAAAATTTTATGACACCAATTTACTATTTCAAAAATATAAATACCTTAAATTTAATTTTATTTATATTCTTTTCTATGTTAAAAAGTTTTCTTTAGCATACAATAGCTACATAGCATTAGCAAGGAACTTTTTTAAATGTATTTTCAGATGAAATATTTTTTTAGAAAATGAATTTTGTAGAGTGTGAAAAATGCTATCCCTGACCGGGATTTCAACCCGGGACCTCTGGATGAAAGGCCGAGGCGCTACCACTCGCGCCACGGAGCTCGGCAAAGGTTCCCGGATTGTAATTCCAATCAGGTATGATATTTTTCGTAAGCGACAAAATTACAATTCCACATTTCCATTTCCAAGTTTCAAGATTATCTTGTGATTTAATTAAAGATATATTGACAAAAAAGCGGTTTTATTATTTCTTAATATTTAATTAATAAATTATTGTTATATAAAATTTTATAAACTCAAGAAACAAAATGATGAAAATTTATTCTGGTACAGTTCAGGGATAAAGTAATATTATTATTATTCAAATCAATAATTAATATTAAAATTGTTAATATATTTGTATATATAAAATATCATGTTATTTATTATTTATATAATGAAAAATCACTTTCGCGTACTGCTAAACTCTGACATTACAAAACAGTTATTCTTTCGGAGCTGTTTTATAGCACTGAGTGATTGCAAAGTTTTTCGGTTAAAAACCTTACAAATAGAAAAAAAATAATTTTAAGAAACATATATGAACCCGATTACCAAGACAGAATTTATAAACTAAAACGTAAAACAGAAATTTAAGTATAAAAATACAGAAAAAATAAAAGACACCATCCGGAGAAGAAAATTACAATTTTACGAGCATTTATACAGAATAAGTGAAAACAGATTAACAAAACAAATATTTAACTTTTATAATAGTAAAATTATTAAAACTAACCAGTTTAAAGAAGTAGAAAACGATCTTAAAACTTTAGAAATCTCAAAAGAAACCTGTTTTAATAGAGACCAATTTAGAAAATTGATTAAAGAATCAAAATTTCCAGAGAAAGATAAGAGGAAAGTTGACCGAGGAAAAAAACAACAACAGAGTGAAAAAATTAAAAAAAATATTGGGAAAAAATAAGTTCCAAGCTATTATGCAAACGTGATCTTCAGTAGTCCAGACGAACAAAAAAATAAAAAATAACACGACGTAGGTCATTCATAATCAACGCCCAGCAAAAACTACTTCATAAAACCATGAAAATTTGTATACACGTTTTTCTTATGGTGTAAATTGATTCTTATTGATCGGACAATTTGTTTGTGGTATCTCAAGAGAAGATTAAATATAAATTTAGTGCTGAACAATTAGTATAAGATAAACAGAAAAGGAAGGACAATCAATTAAAATGAAATATGCATTATCAAGTACAGAATCAAATGACAAGCAACAAAATATAAAATGAATATGGATCACGAACTTTTTTTATGCACAGAATTTTAACAATGACATTTAACTCATCGAACTAAATTTCTAAAGAATCTTTTATTATTTCTTATATGTAGAATAACCAGTTAGAATTGCATACTTGAATTGCAATTCCCAGTTGAAAGGGTTAAAATGGAATAACAATGAATTTTTTTTTTATTTTTCCATAACAATTGAAGATATCACCTTGATTTTTTATGTGCGTAATATTTATGGGAAATCTAAAAACCAATTTCTAAATTTTCTGAAATTCAATCTTGAAAGGTGTGAAGATAGGTAATTCTGTACGATGATTGCAAATTTTCCCCATTTCTGACTATAATAAAAGAGATATTCAGTAAATTTGGGCTTGTAAAAGTACTCTTCACATAAATATCTTAAAACCATTTTCGGTATTTTTTAGCAAAGTAACCGGTTGTTAAAGCGGATGTTTGGTAAAGAATCCGGTTACTTTACCAAAAAATAAAAAATTGACCGCGACGGAAACCATATAGCGCGGCTGATGCCAGGACAGGAATGCTATGTATTGTTAATGCTATATATATATTAATTAATTAATATATATTAATTATACCTATTATAAGATTAATGAAGTTTAGACTTGTAAAGATTTTACTTCCAGACTTTTTCTACTTTTTAGACTCCATTTTCTTTACATATATTTTATTTTAAAATTATTTTATAAAAATAACTTTACAGATGAACTGCTGAAAGACATTACGCACATTAATTATACCGGTTCTTCATTTGACATTCTAAAATATCAAGATAAATTAAAATTTATTCATTTAAAAAGTTTTAAAAATTAATTAATTTTTTCAAAGTTATGAAACTATAATTACACCTTTTCATTAATAAACTTTTTAAATTATACAGTAGTCTTGTACATAAAACAAACTTTTCGTTACCACAATTAATCTTCATAAAATTATGTTTAAAATTTTATTTACCAATTAAGGTGTCACATTTTAAAAATTTTGATCGACCTTATTAAACGTAAATATAATATAAATATATATATTTATATTTATTATGTACATATATTTATATGTATAAGTAAAAATATGTAATAAATATAATATTTATTTTTCACTTAATTTTATTAATATGCAAAGAAATTGTAAGTGAAATGTTTATTGTTATATTATTGAATCATAATTTTATTTAATTTAATATTTTACGCTCGAATAATGGATTTTTTTTTTTCATTATGATAATTTCAAAGAATATTTTTATTTATTTATTTTTTTAAAACGTAATAAAATCCCTTAAACTAATATTAATTATTAATATTTATCTTGTATATATGTAAAATATAACATTATAATATAATTATAATAAAAATATTTCAAATGACAACTTTTCTCTTTTTTCGAGGATGTAATTTTAAGTTTGTATCTAGATACGCTAATTATTTTTTTATACATTTTATAAAACATTTAATTCTGGTTATTACAAATTTTTTTTTTTCTGTCAAAATCTTTTTTATTAGTTCTAAAAATAAAATAACTAAGAAATTTTAAAAAATATGTCAAAGTAAATAAATTAATGTATTTTATTTTGTATTTATTGTTGTTACTTGTCTATGTTTATTCTTTATTGTTCCTATTTCTTCATTGTTTATTTTTGTTGTTTTATAAAATACTACATGATAGTGTTACTTTAGTCGCTAATGACTATAATTGTTGATGGGACTGTAAATAAAAGCATTAAAAAATAAATAAAAATATTTTTTTTTTAAATCTTAAAAGAAAAATTCAAACTATTTTTTTATTAATTTTAATATACTGAAGCAAATTTATTGTATGAAAGATTATTTATATTTTAATAAAAATTAAATTAAATTATTATCGTCCTTAAAAACAACCATTTAACCCGTTTTTGAAAACTATTTAAATTATCAAAAAAAGAAACATAAGTCTAAAATAGTAGTCGTTATTTTACGAATATTTTTTTTTTTTTTACTGAATAAATTTCAGTCAATTATATTTTTATTTATTCATGTTCTTAATAAGTAATATTTTAATACGCACAAATAATTTTTTTCATTCATTATTTATCTATTTATCTTATTTTAAATTAAAAAAATAATTTTTTAAAATGTAAAGATGTTGATACACAAATATGTATCATACATTTAGTTCAGATCCTTTGCTCAGTTGTAAGCATAATTGATTGAATTTTGAAACGTGTTTTTTTATTTTCTTGAGTAATTTTTTTTTTGTTTATCTAAAAAACAAATTATATTTTCATATCAATACATAAAAATACATCATTAGGCCATTATTATTATTTTTTTTTTTTTCATTAATGATGAAAAAAGGAAAAGTTGGATCATAGCCTATAGATCAAATAAAATAATTTAAAAATATTTGTAATAAATTTAAAAACTGTATGTATCTTAAAAAAATTATAGTTAAGTTGTCTTATTATACGGCCTGATATTCACCAAAGATAATTCATAAAAAATAATATCAATTTATAAAAACCCTGGTTAAGAATGAAAATAGTAATTTATTCATTAATAATAATAATTTTAAGTTCATTAATTAATATTCAATCCCTTTAGATTACTTTTTCTCAATCTTAAAATAAAGAAATGTAAAAAAAATCCAAAAAAATAAAACCGTTAAGAAATTAATAGTGATTCAGCAAGGTCAATATTACATTTTTGAATATTAGGATTTCAGTAGAATAATTTTTTTAGCTTGTAGAGATTTTTAGGTAATTTTCTGAAAGTTTATTTCACACCTCCGTCGAAATATCTTTTACATCCATTTTACTGAATCAAAATTAAGTAATAAACATCGTTTGATTTGTTTTATCACAAAATCTTTTTCATTTACAAATTTTAAATAGAATTTTTTGTTTTAATGCTTGTTTTTTAATATAGTCTGAAGGTAATAGTAATTAAAATTTACGAAAACCAGTATAAAAATTAAAAGAAAAAATAAAGTATTAACATAATCATTAACATAACGAAAAATTATGAAGTTCTTTTTAAAAAAATTGTGGGTTGTATAAAAAATTATCAAAGTATAAAAATAATAAAAATTAAACAAACTCACCGTTTATTTTAATTATTTAAATCATAATTTATAAAAAAATATTTACATATATAAATATATTTATATATACATATAAATATATAAAGTCACACCAAGAACATCGCGCACGAAGTACAATCAAAAAGATGACGGTACTCCTTGAAAGCAACGGACCGACTGCGGACAGAAATGAAGCTCGAGTTGTAAATGACGCTCGAATACATAGGAGCATGCGCTGCGTCGCGACGGTCGAATCCCGATGTCCAGACCGTTCTTAATTAAAAGTGAAGGAACACCTCGGAGACCTTATATCGAAATTCCATCACTTGACCTCAAATATGCTCACAACGTGACATAAGTTAACCGCTGGATTTTTTCCTTAAGTTTAATAAAATGCAAAAAGATAAAGAATTAAATAGTGCAGGTTGAATGAATTAACTCAATTAGTTCTTATTTGTATCTTATTTAACTATCCATAAGAATTTTGGGCTGTAATATTAAAATTTAAAAAGGATTGGTAATATTTCTTTCTTTATTATTATTTTTTTTTTTGTAATAAATTATGAAGTTTTAAAACGTTTTACAAAAGATAGAATAATACTAAAGCCATACATAAAATCATGCAAGTAAAATTTGTTTAGCATATTTATATGCATATTACAGTTAATATATTAAATATTTAACACACCGTAAATTTGTAAAAGTATCAGACAGTACTTGTAGAAGTAAGAAATATGTGACAAGCATCTTTATCTTTATTATTATATAACTTAATTTAAGTTTTACTTCACAGATAAAATTGGCAGTTAGCAATCGGTTTAAACTTCACAAAAATATTACATACATAACCTCCTGGTAAATTTTGAATTTATTAAACGAATCAAACACATTTTTTCTATTATATGGGAATCGACTTCTACGGTCATAGCTCTCGTCACATTCTCAAAACAGTAATTAAATTACCATCAGGTTCGTCATATTTAACTGTGTAAAGAGCCCTTACATTTTATTTAAAAACATAAAAATACACAAAATATTTAAATACAAACACTGAAAACATTTACAGGGTATAAAGAGCCCCGATATTAAAATTAAAAACAAAATAAAACACGAAAATATAAATGAAAAAGAACGGCTTAACAATATCAAAATTTCCTTTTTTGACCCCTTATGTTATTTAAGCACCTCCAGGGAAACCGGAACCCTAGGATGCCGTGGCAGTTGACTCCTCCCTATAAATAGTTCCTTAGGACGTAACCGATCATGGTTCTTGACCTGTTCAGGACCGCCAAAGAACTCCTCAGGGAGGCTGCCATTCCCGGTCCTGAAATACCTGGCTCCAGGCAAGCCTTGCGCATACCCTTTGCCCCACGCCATCTGTCCACCCTTGAGGGTCCCCCATACCATCATCGGATACGTCCCGACTCCCCCACTCATGCATGCATGCGAGCCCGGGCGTCCTAGGTAAGAGAGTTACCTATGCGTGCCACGTTTCAAGTATCCTCTTGTATAGATAGAATTAGGCTACTCCTTAGAGATTTTTAACATAGCTTGAATTTAATTATAGACTTTTTAACAATCTACTGACGTATAGATAAGCAATTATTTTTTCTTCATTTTATTTTCCAAATCAGCAGCAGTATTATTTCTTAGCCCGAACCGCTTTCTGAGGTTCTCATATATGGAACACTCTTCCATTCGATGCTTGACTGTAAGTGCTTTATTACAAACACCGCACATTGATCTTTCTTCGCCGGTTAACAAATATGAATTTCTTATTCGCGTGTGACATATTCTAAGTCTAGTCACCGACACCTGTTCTCGGCGAGTCAGCTTCACGTTGCTCTTCCTTTTATATAAAGAAGTTCTAACTCCGTTTAATTTGGTATTAAATCTTCTCCAATCATTACTTCACCGGTTTTTTATTCTATTAGTTAGACAATCTGCCACTCGTAGAGAAATTATATCCAAATTATCACAGATTGTCGTCCTTCTGGCACCTTCGTCTGCTCTTTCATTTCCTGGAATACCAACATGCTCTGGAGTCCGCATAAATACACATCGCTATCCTCGTTAATTTAAAATGTACAAGATGGATAAGATGTTGGCGATAAGGACGTCCTTAATATTCTTGTTCCGAATTGCAGTAAGTGCACTTAACGAATCGGAACATATAAGTACTCTCTCTTCGCAGAAATGTTGAGAGTAGCGAAGAGCTTACTGCATGGCATACCATTCTGCCGTATAAACACTTGCCATATCTGGCAATTTCCAAGAATGGCTTCTCCACTTATATATATATATATATATATATTATATATATATATATATATATAAGTGGAGAAGCAATATAGCAATATATATATATATATATATATATATATATATATAGAAGATATATGGAGCACCCAACACCGTGTTCGGTTTTCGAACCGTCAGTATAAATTTTAATATATTCTTCATAATCAGTGATGGTTGATAAAAATTCCTGTTGGATGATTACTGTTGGTTTCTCTTTTATTTATCCACAGGAGAGATCCAATGTTGTACTTACCGCTGGCAAGAGCTATGGCGGTATTTATCTTGTAGAAATTGGTAATGTAATTTCATATTTTCTTGTTAATTCGTGGTACCTTATTCCTGCTGGTCTGCAATAGGTAGCGCAACGTTCGTATAATGCAGCCAAAGGATAATTGTTGAATATATTATTATTTATATGGGAAGGAAGGCCCATATATTTGCCGCATATCTTAGTAATAGGATCTCTCTTCTATAATTTAGTTGCATTATTCCGGCCTCCAACATTAGACTAGTCGTCGTACTTGTACGAAAAGTGCCTGTGGCATATCTTATTCCGCTATTGTGATTACGTCTAACATTCTTAAATGCAACTTTCTCGTGAATGATTTTGTAAATCAATAGATTGGTTTACAAGAACTATGCTTGTACAGAGCTTACTGCATACTTTTAGCCGTTCTCTGTTACATTGGGGTCTCATAACTCTTCCTCCGTTTTGTTTCTGGCGAATCGGGTGTGTTTACGAGAGTGTTTACGTAAACTCTCTGTCACGATTGTTGATTTTTCAATTTGCATGATGTTCAATCCCTTCTGTAGCAAGACTAGCCGCCAAGGTTCACCCCCACTCCAGGGCTACCAATCCAGCAGGCCGGTCCGGTACTCTGCTGGAACCGGCATATGTCCCGGAGAGTGGATGCACAGTCTCTGCTGCACTGACTCCAGGTCTCTACACACCGAAGTTTTCAGGGCTCCCATGCACCGACATACATGGGCAACATACTTGCCATTGTGGGAGGCATGATCATATATATATATATATATATATATATATATATATAATTATTTGCTTTAAAGAATTCAAAAAATTACAAAAAAGTTATAAGTTACTATATACAAAATTGTCATCCGCACGCTCTTTAATTTTCCTATAACCTTTAATTCTGCAGTTATTTATTACCAACTTATTTATTTATTACAATTATTTATTCTCTATTTCTTTAATTACCCTACATTAAAGAGCAATATTTGTCAGAAATGGTTTTTGTTTGGCAGTCGCGTTTTTTTAATTTTTAATGTTTGTCTCTTGTTTTAGTAAACTATAATAATTTTTTTTAATAACACTGAATCAAGTCGGACCGACTTATTGAATAAAAAATTACTCCAAGAAAAACCTTTTAATACTCATAAAAAAATAGGAATTCATGGGATCAGTACTAACTTATTATTTTTCTTAAAGTTTAATTTTGATGATTGAAATTCCAACTCTTTAACTTTTTTAAATTTTGATTTCTTATTGCAATTATACTCTGAGTGCAATATAATTTTAAAGACAAAAATATCAATTTGGTTAAGATCGTTAACTGGAACCGAAGACTTTAAAAAAAAAATATTATTATTATTATGCTTGTAATTTTTAAGGTAAAATCAAATTTTATCAAGTTTTAAATTTTTTTTTTTTTTGTGTCTAATCAGACCCACTTTTTTTGTACTGAATATTAAAATTTGTTGTAAGGGTATTTTAAATCCTGCTTAATTACGTAATTAATATTTTTATATCCTATGTTATGCGTATTTCAAATAAAAATCATGCAAAACCGAGAAATTTTTCCAACTGTTTTCCCGGCCTTTTTTGCGTAAATGGGTGTAGATTTAAGAATTTAATGTTGCAAAAATAGACTGGTATAAGAAAATAAAATAATAGGCGTTTTTAAAAATTTTTCACTAAGTATAAAGGCAGAGCTATTATGAAATATTATTTAAAATAAACTGTAAAATAAGAGAACAAAAATAAGTTTATTATTAAATAATCGTCATTAGATACTAAGGAACTAGTACATACGACCATGGGTAAGAAGTATAGTGGGTACACTCTCATCTACACTGATGACTCTGTCTCGGCTTACGGATGTGAATGTTCTATTGTACTCCCTGACACCGAGATATTATATAAGCTTAATGCCTGTTCTTCTGGGTTCGTTTGCGAGGCATATGAAACCACCTTGTAAGTTATCGAAACCCTTAGTGATGACAGCTTCCTAGTAATTACCGACTCTAGGAGTGTACTTGATAAATAAGACTGTGTTACTGGAACGGGCCCTGGCCATTGTGGCATTCTACGAACGAACGGACCAATCAGGCAACCAAGATAGCTGCAATAAATGACATCCGAGTATAATAGACATGTGAGAGAGACTTCATAGATCAGTTCGTGTAAAATTGCGGACTAAGTTGAACAGGTTCTGGCTGTTGAGTCCTCCCACAGCATCATGTGCTTAATAAACTTCTTTCCGCGAGCAACAGAAGAGAGCAAGTCATTTTAACTCGGCTAAGGATTGCACCCACCACGCTTATCTACGCTCATTTATTTGGATCTCCTCAGCAGATCTGTGAGGCGTGCAAGGTCAAATGGTCCGTGCACCATCTGCTCTTTGATTACCATACTTTGGAACCATCCGACAAAACATAGACTTGGGTTAAGATATGAAATTTCTACTAAACCGGAAAGAAGGCATAAAACGTCTGTTGCGGTTCCTCTCCTACAGTGGACTGAAGAATAAAATTTAGTGGTTTTTGTCCGATTTATATGTTTTAGTTTGTATTTGTTGTTGTTGTTACTTGTCTCTGTTAATTCTTTATTTTTATTGTTTATGGTTTTTGTTGTTTTATGCAACACTACATAATAGTCTTACTTTAGTCACTTTAACTGTAATTGTTGATGTGACTGTAAATAAAAGCATTAAAAAAATAAATAAACACATAAAGAATTAAACAAGTGAGTATAAGAGAAAATAAAACTTCCAGACACTATGAAACGAGTATTTCTAACAGCATTTATTATGGATCAATTTGAGTTTAAAGTTTAAGTGTAGAAATGTTTTTAAGTTAATTTTAAAGTTTCAATCGAGATTGCCTAAATAAAAATAGCTGAAATTATTTTTTTTTTACTTTCATTCTATAAATGTTATACTCACTCGATATAAGTGTTTGTACTTTGTTATATTTTTTCTTCATTTATTTTGTTTATTTACCTCTCGCATACCATCTCCTCAATGATAATTGTTTAATAATAGAAATTACTATATAGTTTTAGACTTTAGTGTTTCTGTTTAACGTTTTAGTATATTTATTTTTTAAATGCTCAAGAATATTAAAAAATGTTATATATACAATGCATATTTAGTTATAAAACAAATTAAAAATCAATAACAAAATCATTTTCTTTAAGTTTTGTAAAAAAAGGGACCATAATTCTTTGATAGATACTTCTAGCAACTGGTTCAAATATGGTTATAATTAATGAGAAAGATTCTGATGTGGCCATCACACGACTTCTATTAAATTAAATTCTATTAAATTCTTTTAAAATGAAAGTACGTAAAATTTTATTTCATTAATAACTTCTGATATCTTTTCATATTCCTTTTTTTATTTTTATTATTGAAATATTATTTATTCTAAAATTTTTTTACAATCGGAAGTTAAAAATTATTAATAAATCAACATATTTAAATTAAAAAAAAAGTTAAAAAGAAAAAGGGTGATGAAGTTGGATTTAAACTGATAATCTTTCCCTTGTAAGATCCAAATATTTCATTAATTAAACTTTTATTTGACTATAACTCTGGAACCAACAAAAATATGTACCACTTATGAATATGTTGAACAACTCTCAATGAGGGCTGATTATTGCAATTAAGAAAAAATCCAAAATCAAATTATTTTGGATTTTGGGCTTTTCAGACACTTTGGTCTAATCGATTGCAACAAAAAGAGGAAGCACACAACTAGATGTTACAACAGTCCTAAATCTAAAATTTCAACATTCTACGGCGAATCGTTTTTGAGTTATACGAGATACATACACACATATGTACGTATAGACGTATAATAAAAAAAACTGGGAACTGCGACCTTAGTAAGACCGGATATAAAATAAATGACAGAAATAATATTTGAAAAAATGAATTAAGGTAAAATGCTTTTATCTTTTTGAGAACTTTCTCTGGAAATTTTTTACATTTTACGTATGCGTAAAGTAGAAAGTACCTTTAAAACAATAATTTTTATTCTATTTCATAATTTCATACCTCCAGTCAAACTGATCTCACAGAGTTCAATGCAATCGAATCTTTTTGATCCGAGACGTAGGAAGATTGAAAATATCAAATATAAAGCTCTTGTACGTGATTGTTTTTTACAATTTTTTTAGCCGAAATAGAACATCCCTAAGAATATTTATTGTAGATAACTCTGCTTCCTCTTATTGTTTTAAATATATAGATTCTATTTGTTTTTTGTTTTTTTTACATAAATCTACAGAGAAAGTTACTGTACCTAATGACCCAACAATTCTCTATATTTTCAAAGATATAAAATAAATTTTACAAAACCCTCCCCGTTGACGTTTTTATAATTCCATTCTTCTTTAAAATTTTTGTCTTAAAAATTAATTTGCGTTTAAATGTAGTAAAATAATGTCTACTTCGTTTTATGTAAGACTTAATTGAAGTTATTCTAATTAACTGTATTAATTAATTTCCTTCTTTAAGGAATCAACCTACGTTCTGTTTTATTGTTATTAACGTTACTGTTATGCAAGTAGCATTATACTTATGCATATTATTAACCTTTATTTAACTTTATATAAAACTTGTTAATGTCAATGAGATTTAAACTATTATATGAAGTGAATAGCGAGGGCATTTTCCTCCACGAGAGCATAATGTTTAGAAATGATTGATTAAAATGAGAGATAAACTTTATTATATTTATTTATATCAAGGTATCAAGCTAGCACTAACTAACGATTATAATCACCACTCAACCATAACAACGACTTTGTGAATATATAATCTGAATAAATCAGGTTTATCAGGTCATTTCTTTTTTTTCTTAATCAAAAGGAAAATTTTTCACTATACGTTTCTTTATTCATAACTTTTTTTTGTTTATTATATTTTTTATAACTGAACTTCATTTTTTTTACCTGCCTGGCATTGTAACTTTACACATATGCTGCAGGAAGGAAAGTATAGTAATCATTCAAAAAATGGAGTATTTGCATATCTCAACGTTTCTTAACCAGGGACTTAAAAAAAAAGCGGGTAATTTTCATATATACATATGTACATAAGTTGGATGGAGTATTTAAAGCTTAATAACTTTTGACTGGATAATCCGATTTTGATAAAATTTGGTACAGATACTCCTGTATATGAGGCAATTTGTTAGTAAAATTTTGTTAATATCTCCAGATGGGGAGATGTAAGAGGTCAATTTTTTCAAAGTTTTGCAGTCATAACCACAGTTTAGTATATAAGTGCGTGCTTATCATACCATTTTTTTTTTAATTATGCTCTAAATTCTTCTCTTTTCCAAAAAAGAAAAAAGCTATCTTTATATTAATTGTACAGTTTTTAAACAATTTAAACCATTTTTAAACGGTTTTTAATGTTTTCCTAGGCATAGTAGTAGTGGAAGTGATAAAAAAAAAGAAATACTTCGGCGGCAATATTGGACGAAGGTTAACGTCCAAGTTTAAAAATACCGATATTTTTGTATTTTTAAAAATTATTTTTGGTGTATTTCTTCTTTTTTTGTTTAGCCTATGGAACCACTGTAAGGTATTACGTCAGAGGATCATATGTATGAATGTAAATGAAGTGTAGTATTGTACAGTCTCAGGTAGACCATTCCTGAGATGTGTGGTTAATTGAATCCACGATCTAATATTTAAATCCGTTTAGAAAACTAGGACAACTAAGAAATTTTAGATAATCTTTTATTGGTTGTGCATTTTTTTTAGTGTAATTATTTCTCTTCCATTTAACTTAGTAAACGTAAAAAAATCGCAAATGTTTCTTGAAATGTAATTTTGGAGTTTAGGAGCAGAAAAAAACCGATTTTTTAATTTCTTAACGTTGTTTTGTCTAAAAAATAATGATAATTTACAACAAAACTTCATTAAGAATTACCTCGTACCCACAAAAAAAGAATCGTAGGTAACTTTATTTATGTATAATTATTTTTCCACTATATAAGAATAAAAAACCAATGCCAGTAATGTATTATAATTTTCTCGTCAGCTTTTTTCCAATGAAATTAATTTTAACATGTGTACATAATATTTGTTTATATATTTATGAATTATATTGTTTTAAAAATATATATATTTATTTGTTGATGTTTAAAAAAATCAATGAGGAATATATATTTAAAAATTGTTAAATACTTAATAAACTATTTTAAAATATTTAATAATGATTTATTTATATATATATATTTTTTTTTTAAATAACGAAAAAATAAAATGAAGTCTTACATTTTGATGGCTCTACAATACCTAAACCCCTTAGTGAATAACAACCTAGGAATCGAAGGGTGGGAGTATAAAATATAGATGATGCCAAGTTTAATAAACCAGTATCCGTAAGTAGTCGAAGTTAAATGCACTTTTTCTGCACGGTATGTTGTTGACATGAATAATATTTATTATAAATCACTTTTCTCTGCAGTTACGTAAAATAATATATGAAGCATTGTCTAACGATAAAAAGGGATATATTAATTTATTGCTTTACTTCTAATTTTTCTTATTGGCTGTGATGAATGTAAAGTGTGTTTTTGCTTTTTATAAAATGAAAAAGTGTTTCCTAATAGTAATAATAATAATATTCACTGAATACCCTGTTCGCTAGTTTGATCGCTAACTCTATAATTGGTTTGAAATGTATCAGGTTCTTTCTATTAAAATCGTATAAAAAAAGAGAAACTTTAACTGTAAAAGAAAATATAGAACTAAATAACATTGCAATCAAGCAATATTTATCTTGTAGTTTTACATTTAAATTATTCAGATGTTCCATTATATTTGTACTGTAATATGGAAATTTAAAAAAAGGTTTATTTCATGTGAAAGTGAGATACGATCCTCCAATTCTTCAATAAAGCGGACAATTACACAACTGCTGAAATATTAAATTTTATTAACATCAAATATTTATACAGTTATTAACTTAACAATCTTACATGAAACATTAGGATAAATTAAAAGTCCCTTTATTACTCATATTACTAGATCAGTATTATTCGTATTTTCGAGAGTTACTGATTAACAAAAGTTGTAGATTTCTGGTGTATCATATAAAAAAAAGTTAATAATAATTAAACCCTTCCGTTTTGTGAACTCCTTTATACTTGTTAAAATGTTAATTTCGATCTAACGGTGTAAAATATTCAGTTTTTATTATTGGATTAATGATGAATACCATTATTATTGGATTAATGGTGGAATTTGGTGAATAATCAAAAATGAAAAAGAACAATCATGTATGAAAAAGTAAGATAACGTGAAGAAATGTATCTCAAAACACGACAAGAAGACGAATATAAACAGGAAGAAAATGTTAAGAACAAGAGAAGAATAAAATATTTAAGAGAAGATGATAAATATAAAGAGAAATTAAATGTTAAAACCAAAGAAAGAATAAAAAGATTAAAAGAGGATTATGAATAAAAAGAGACAGGAAATTTGAAAACTATGGAAGGTGTACACAAATTAAGAATTATATCAAACCAAAGAGTGATTAAATAATTGGCAACAAAAAACAAATAAACGAAATGATGATCAACTCCGACTTCGGGAGAATATTTCCCGACAATATCAGACGAGTAATGAACTAAAAGATAAGAATTTTTTTGAAATTTATTAAAAGATTGGGTATGTATGCCTCAGTGTATATGTTGTTCTTGTGAGAGTCTATTTTTCAGTCACTCTGTAGTTAACTTTAATGTAGATAAAATTAAACAGAAATTCCAGAATAATTAAATAAAATTAAACAGAAATTAAACTAGAAAATCTAAAAATAATACGATTCTAAATTATAATTTTCAGTTACATATTAAATAATCAGATGTTTCACCAAATCTATTACATATACACATGTGTAATAATAACTGTTAAATTATATACACACAATTTTAGAAGTACATAAAATTTTATTTCACTAATAACTTCTGATTTTTTTCATATTGTTTTTATATTATTGAATTATTAATTTATTGTAAATTTTTTTTTACAATCATGGGTTAATAATTATTAATAAATTTATATATTTAAATTGAAAAAAAAAGTAAAAAAAATTAAATTAAAGAAAAGGACATGAAGTCTGATTCGAACCGATGTGCCTTCCTTTGTAAGATTCAAATATTTCATTAATTAAAATTTTATTTGGTTATAACTCTGGAACCAATGAAAATAAGTACCACTTATAATGTTAAAAAACTCTCAATGACGGTTTATTAATGCAGTTAAGAAAAAAACCCTTTACTTCGTACAAGGAAGTAATAAACTTAAATTCAATATAGCGGAAACAAGATGGTGACCAAAAGAAATAGGAGTCGGAACTTACTCTATGTTATACTTTTATTATATATCAGTATATATAAATTTTTCTTTTTTTTTTGTTTTTCAATGTGCATTAAAAAAAAACTAAAAAAATCGCATCAAAGTATTTATCAATTCTGAGTATGTATTAATTTTGTAAATTACATTTGTGGTTTATTTGATGTTATAAAAGTGTGATGTGTTTGTATCTAACTTGGTTATTCTGAGGGTCAAAAGAATCTTAAAATTCCCCATACACTCGCTAATAACTATATAGTTTTATCACAATGCAACTGGGAGTTTTTCAATCAAGTATCTCTCGGGGAAAAAGACCCTGGTATTTGTTTTAAAAATTGTATATCTACGCTTCATTATACATCGTTTGTTTATAAACAATACAAAATGTTTCCATATGAAAAACAAAATAATACAAAATAAATTCACAAAACAAATTTTATATAACAAATAAAATTAATTTTTCCTCATTAATTTATAAGGGGAAATAATATTTTCCTTTTTGTAAATATGTTTTTATTAAAACAAATTATTCGTTGGATAAGTATGAAAATATATTAAAAACACGTACTGAAAATAATATAAACTAAATCTAGGCTACAAAAACTTAAAAAAACAATTCATTTATAATTTTCAGAGAATGAATTTGTAATACCGAAAAATGAAGAGCACATACATACAATTTTATACAACTTAAATTCAATATTATCCTTTATACTTAGTTTTATGTTTATCCGTTATATCTTATTCTGGAAATAATAAAGGGAAATTCAGTAAAATCATATAAACAAGAAAAGATATTATTAAGTCTTCATGATCTTTAACATCAATTTGAGTTTTTTTTTCAGATTTTGTCATGAAAATAAATTGATTGTCAGTGATAACCTTTTATGTAATAAGAAACTTTTTTAAAATTTTTTTACAAATTTTTTAATAATCCTAACTTTCGATTTCCTTTTTTATCTTTTTAAATGAAAGTTATGATAAAAAACCATAGACATTAAAGTGAGTATAATATTTATTATTTTGCTACTTTATAAAAAATTTCAAAACAATATTACTCGAAAGCTGTTTAATGAGAAAAATCACGCAAGAGAATAAACGATGAGTTAATAATCACTTCAGAAATACATTTGAACATTTAAATTATAGACTACAAACACTCTAACTGATTGATTTTAATACGGTTCATTCTACATATTACTTGGTAAACTATCAAATCAGTAATTATTTAAAGTAGCACCGGAAATAATTTCCTTTGTTTGGATTATTTGAAATCCTAAAATAAAAATTCCTGTAACTGTTCTAAAAATGAAAATAATTTTATGTATTACAGAAATGCAAATAATATAAAAGCATTTTCTCATTATTAACCGATTTAAATAAATTAAATTTCTGTTTATTTCGTTTTATATGAAAAACCATGTACGAAGGTCAAACAATAATTAAAGAGATAAGTGGCAGCAACATAAAACTTAGTTAACAGAATAAACGTTTTTTTTCCTGTTTAGCCTCCGAGAATTACCGTTCAGGTATTACTCAAAAGATGAATGAGGATGATATGTATGTGTTTAAATGAAATGTAGTCTTGGACAGTTCGACCATTCTTGAGATGTGTGGTTAATAGAAATCCAACCCCCAAAGAACACCGGTACCCCACCGGTACGGATTCAAATCCGTATAAAAGTAACCTTTTCTAGGACTTGAACGCTGGAACTCTCGACTTCCAAATCAGCTGATTTGGGAAGACGGAAAAAACTGAAACTGTCTGAAAATATAGTTGGCACCACTTATGTAAAAAAAAATAGTTCGTAAAGAATTATTATAACTTTTTTTTAATATTTCAAAATGTAAGTCCCGCTTGAAACATGTATCATGGAAGGATGTTCTGTAATAAAATTTTCCTTCTTTTCTGAAGTGTAAAACCGCTGAAATTTACTCCCGAATTAAAAATAAGATGGTAAAAAGTGAGTTTACCATCCAAATTTTTTATAACTGGATTAAACAGGTTAAATCGAGCCAAACAAGACAATAGATTTTCATCGTAGCAGAAGACCAGTGGAAGATACTTTGCAAAATATTATTAATGATTTTATTCTTAAGAACAGACGCATAAAAATTTGGGAAATTGCTGAAGCTTGTCGCTTGAGTATAGAACTGTCCATTTCTTTACCCATGATAAGCTGAATGACCGGAAAACGTGTTGAAGGTAGACTCCGTAATCGACACAAAATCAAAAAGACAACTGCATTGGAATTTGAATGGAACTTAAAGAACGCTTTTTAATGGTAGATAAAACTTTTTTAGATTACATAATAATTTTTATAAGTACGGATTCATCATTATAAGCTTGAATCAAAACATTAGAGTATGGAATGGAGACATCTGAATTTGGGCGTCAGGAAAGTTTGAAAATTTTGTTTCTTTTAATACCTAGTCTTCCACATTTTGATGTATTGTGTTTTTAATAAACTTAAAAATTTTTACGTTTTTATTAAGCTTCTGTAGACTTATTCATTTTATTCAAGAATTAAATCCTCTTCAATTTTTATATAAAAACTTTATGTGTCTATTAGAGACTTAAAAATGTTTATTTTACGACAAACATAAAATATTATGTTATGCTTTTACCCCAGACTTCTCAAAAACTGCAAAAAATAAAGTTGTGTGACCTATTTTTTCCAGTCTTCAGATCAGATTTCATATAAAACTCCTGAAGTTATATCTTAATTATTATTCCAAGAATTACAGTACGGCTTAATTTTACCGAATGCGCAGAAATCAGGTCGAAAAATTTCCCCTTCCGACTAGACACTTAGTAAAAAAGCGTCTCCTAATCTACTTTTACGAGTAAATGAACATTCTTCTTTATTTTCACTAGTAAAACATGTCCTCAGAGTTTGTTATAGCCTTCGTGAATTTATTTTCTTTTTTTTTGCTTGATGATATCGCCACATAAGCTTGAAGCTTGTGCGTGGGATATGGAAATGGAATTTTGTAGCGTATGAAAAATGCCATGCCTGACCGGGATTCGAATCCAGGACCTCCGTTTGTAAAGCCGAGACGCTACCACTCGCGCCACGAAGGTTTTTACTTCGTACATTTAAATTTTTAACAAAAAATTAAATTAATAATAGAAAATAAATATCTAATTCAGTAAACACCTATTATTATTCAAAAATAAATTTTTCATAAAATCAAAACATTTTTATTAGAAAATATTGGAAATTATACTTAAAATTATATATTTATAGTAATGATCTTTGTAAAAAGAGATTAACCGAATAAAAATAATTTCTTGAAAATAGTACCGCGGATATGTTAATATTAATGAAATTCACCTTATCAGCACAATGATATGAACTCACCATCTTTCAGCTTACTTGATGCCATCATCAGGAGATAAAATTATTACATTAAAGTTAAAAATGCAAAAGATCACGATCAATCTAGAAGATCAGATATTTATAAAAATATCTGATTTTCATGAAAATCAGACAATTATGACTGTTTTACATTTTAACTGTGATCTTTTAAATTTTTAACTTTAATGTACTAAAATTTATCTGTTGATGATAGCTTTCAAGTAAGCCGAAAGATCTTGAGTTCAGATCGATGAGCTGATAAGGTGGATTTCATTAATCGTTAATATTAATCAAATAAAAATACATTGTTATTTACCGTGGACCAAAGCAAAGAATAAGAAGATTAAAATATTGGCATAGTTTTATTGAAACCAGATAATTTCTTCTTACTCTTCTAGAAATTAAACTTAAATACCTCCCGTAGTCCTATCGAGATATAACAAAAAATACAAATTGAATGATTTTATAATATTAAGTAAAAGGTTAGTTAAATGTAAAACAAACTTCAGTTTTCATCTTTCATTAATCAGGAATAAAAATAGGAAACATATTTATTGGTTTTCTATGTAATCTCTATAATTTCTACACATTCTTTTCCTAATGTAAGAGAAGATTATGGACTTCACGAAACATTTGAGGACGTATCCCAAGCCAATTGCCTCTTAACTCCTACACTTTGTTGTCGCTCTGGAATCGATGTTCCACCAGTGCCTTCTGTAATACCCAAAATAAAAACGTAATCGCATGGGATAAATCTAAATTGTATGAGAAATGTTTTAAGAGATCGCAGTAAATTTCATCCAGTTTATCCCGAGTACTGGAGTCTGTCGTTGTGAAAGGAAATCATATTTCTGTTCAGTTGACGGTGCCATTGTTTCTGTAAGAATCTTTCATTTTGTTCAAGAGTTAACAATAGTACAAAGAATTCATAGTGTGACATTCGTGGAGCAAACTGACGAGCAATACGCCTTTCCAGTTCTAAATTCATCAATTTCAATTAGGGATTGTAGTCTTGGACCATGTCTCGTCACTGTGATTAATTATTTGATCCAAAAAATTATATCTGTCTCGTCGAGATCAACTCAGGAGCCTTTGGAAAAATGTCTAGACTGATTTCGAGTCAAACGTTTTGTGATCCAATAAACAATCCGGTTCTCGCATAAACTTTGCGGAACCGGTTGCTTTGTAACAATGGAATGAGCATGTCCATGACTGATACCCATTCCGAAGCGATTTCGTTGACAGCAAGGTGTCGATTGTCTTCAATGAGGTCACAGATCGATCGATTGTTGACATCCGTCACACTTGCCTTTGATCTCATTTTCTGTAACTTAACTGCCCTCTTTAAATTTGCTAACTCCGGTAGTTGACAAAATCTTATCCACATATTGCGCACGTATTCTAATCGAAATTTCGATGGGTTTGACGGTTTCATTAGTGAGAATCTTTACGATATGTTGAGCAGATTATGATTACAGATTATGGAACCTCTTACTGACCAGAGAGACACGAATGCTAAGACAGCTGTACACTATCCAAACCCATCCAAGGCCATATATTTTCATTATCAGTATTCCTCCGCGCCAATCCGCTCAATTTGTAAACAGTGAAGAGAGAATTCCGGATTATATTTGATCACTTGTAATTTAAGAATATTCAGGAAATTTTTTTGAAAATTAAAATACAATAGAATACTAACATAAATAAAATGTTTAAAAAAATATTAACGTTTATTTCTAAATTATTTTTAAATAACTTTATTTTAAATTTAAATTTATATTATTGAAAAAAAAAGTAGAATTTAAATATTTATCAATACAACACTGTGTCATATAATGACTGATATCACTACTTGATAATCAATAAATCTAAGAACTAAAATACTGCTGTATTTCAGGATGAAAACTAAATTATAATAAAATGAAGATTTCATTGTAGGAAATATTTTTAAAAAATTAAATATTCCCAATCGATTGTAAAAAGCTGAGAAACAGCAAATAGACATTATTTCTAATTAAGAAATTGTATTGTACAAGTAGACTCCCAACGTAGTATGATGCAAATTATCGCAATACGGTAGGAGTCCATTAACACAACAACAAGATTATAATCTGGAAGCCAGAGCTTTTATAAAATTGTAACACCTGTTCATATAGTACATAGAATATTATATTGTACTGCACTACAGGTTATTTAATGCAAGCAGGATGTTTATATTCCCTTTTACCAATTAAGGGATGTTATTTATTTATTGATAGTATAAGACTTTCCGATCCACTATAATTAATTTATTAATTTTAATATACAATAATTTTACTTCCGATTCGAGGCTTTTTAAAGGAATGTGTTGTACGAGCACGTATTTACGTAATCGATTGCGGACATTGTATTTGAACAGCTTAGTATCACCTGGTTATCGTTGTATATTTCATTGTGGTTTGTGCTTGGTTTAATCTTTATTTTATTTCTATATCTGGAATAGAGTACATATGTTGTATTCAGCAATATGTGGGAAACGTAAACGCATTATATTAACTATTAGTAAAAATTTGAAAGCTGTGTAAGAAAGGTTATAACGTGAGATTTTATTCGATCTGCAAAATTTTGATTTCAATAATTAGATTGAATCAAAAGTAAAGATAAAATAAAATAAAAAAAATATCATACAGGAAAACAACGAAGCCTGTAATCTTATGTTGCGCTAATTAAAAGAAGACGTTTCTTTAAACAAAAATTTTAAAGATTTAATTTTTTTTTATAAAAACGATTCATTTATGGTAGTTGGAACAGGGGTAATTACCATTAGTTTAAAAATATCCTGCCTTTTTTAAATGAAAAAAACACTTTCCAACAATTTTTTTGTATCACAATTTGTTTATTTACATTTGGTTCGAAGAAAAGACAATAAGGAAATAGAATAATATTAGAATAATAAATAATAATATAGAATACTAATATAGTTTCGATCAGTAAAATGAGTTTCGGAGATGTGGACAACATCTAAAATTGCGGAAAGTATCAGCATCTATAATTCTTTTCTCCTGTTTGTAATACCATTAATATTCCATGTCGCGATTTTTAAGATATATTCTCATTAAGATCTAAGGTATCACGTTTTTAGGAGACATATAGGTTCCCGATCTGTTGCTCCAACAATTTAATATTAAGAGTAAGCTTCTCAAACTTATCTGCAGGAGTTGAGTCACCATGTTTCTTGTGCATCACAGATTCAGCAAACGACCGGAGCTGATCATTGGAGTGAACATTGAAACGACTATATGGTCATTCACATTCCTAATTTTTCTGTTCCAGAAATAGGAAATTAATATTGCCAAAGTCAAAGGGCTTGTCCTGACAACCTGCGGTCTCTTTGCGATTAGTCTTCGTGCATAATTCAGTTTTTGTTTCCCCTTCTCTGAGGAGAATTTCTTGTCATGCCTTACACCCCATATTTGACAGTTTAGTCAAAATGGTATAAATTCTTATAATCGAGGTTTTCTTGGCTGGTTTTAGGCAGTCAACAGTTTGGTGGCCTCCCGTACATTTTACGGATCGCTACGGCCGCATACAATTATTGTTCTTAGTACGGTCGTATTGGTGACAGCTCATTTATTACAGTATACCAGAAAATTTTGTCGGCGTCTCAAATCTCACACAACAGTTGGTGACTATACATTTCAATTCGAAATCCTACTTATTGTTTGTCTCAAGGTCACAAGTTCACAAGAAGATAGATAAAGGTTCTTTCTATAACCTATGGTGGATGTTCACAATGCTTACTTTACATGCTTACCTTACATGTGTGGCTATCAATTTCATTCTGTATCACACTTAACAGTATTGAATGATACATATTTCTGAACACTCAAAAAGCCCTTTCGTCACTCTTTGTAAAGGTGTGCTTTATAAGATTGTGATCCCGTATCACCTGTGTGATACTTTTGTACTTCTCAATATCCTACAAAGTTGTTTACTGTCTATTATGCACACACTGAAGCCGCCTTGGACACCACAGATTCTACTAACTCGTAGAGTTTTTTTTGTATAAATAATCTTGTACAAAACCTTTGGGGGTTAAATTTCTACCGTTTGCTGGGCATCTCCACTTACCCCTTCCAGGGGTAAGTGCTTGTACCGATTGGAGAGCGGCACGCTATCCCAAGGACTAGATTGAGACAACTTCGGCGTCCGCAATAATGGTATTGCTTGGCAGGGAGGATTTACTACTAAAATCCGTAATATCACTTTCTGCTCCCAAGAAGTCACTAATGTTATTGACAATGCTGTTCCTAATTGACATACGCCACGTCAATTTCTGAGGGTCCCTATCAGAACAATTTGGAGGTCCATCAGTATTTTATCATATAATTTTTTTTACGTGACTTGATATATACAATGTAACAATGTACTATTATGTTTCATTCAGAACAAAAGTCTTATTTTATGTTTTATTCTATTTCATACAAAATAAATTATAATTTTATAAAGCTGATAAACAGATTACCAAAGTCGTTGCACTTCATAAGTAATTTTATTATATAATTTGAAATTTTAAATATAAATTGCATCCCTCAAGATATCTAATTTAACATCGTTTTAATTGCTTATGGAACTAAATTGCACAACTTCAAGATTTACAACAGAATGGAATAAACATATGCAAATGAACACGCCTTATTCCATGTAGAAATCTGATTAATGAAGAGTTTCTACATATTATAACTTTCTTAAACGTTTCAACACCACAATTTATTCAAATTAAGGCTATATAATTAGTAACATATTTTTTTTTTTTTAAATATACGTTTTTATGATTTAGCTTTATTTAGAAAATCAATTTACTCAATTTAGTGAGAAAACGTTGAATTGTTGAAATAGATTCTTACGGTGCTGAAATAATAATATTTTTTAACCTGTAAAGCATGAAAATTACAATATTTATCATTATTTATTAGGGTATATATTTCAGATAATGGCAAGAAAACAATTTACTATTATTATTATTAAGTAGGTGGTCAAGAGCAGACCGACAGCAGAGGACAATGGACCGCAAGGCTTCTGATCAGACCGTGGACAGAGCAACTGGAGTACCACGTGACCCAGATTTTAACGGATCACGGGTACTCTCGCGCTTATCTTCATGCCATATGGAAAATCGTCACCCGACTACCTTTATTTCCCCGGATACGGAACGACGCCAAACCCATCTTTTTCAAATGTGCGTGCTGGGCGGCAGATCGAGAGACACTACAAGCGGATCTCGCAGCACTGAGCTCTCACAACGTGGTTGCAATGATGCTCTGTGATCTGAGCAGCTGGAAGAGTGTGGCTTGATTCGTCAAAAGCATTCTCAGAACCAAGAAGGGCGACCTGGATAGTTCTGAGACTGGTGAAAATTAGATATCGGCCTTTTAAGGCTAGGATAGGAGGGTTCTGCCTGAAGTAATGTGTGAAATGGTTCCGGGTTGAATCCTGGTGGAAAGGGAGGTGGTTATAGTCGGTAGTCTGCTAATAGCGGTTGGATAAAACCATCAGTGGAAGCCCGTCAGTTCGTGAGTAAATGCATTTCCATCTGCCCCCAAAAAAAATTATTGTTATTATTTGACTTGGAATGTAATTTCAAAACGTTATCAGTCATTTTAATTTTATTTTTTTTACCGAATTTGTTATTCTAGTATTTTCTCGACTAGACTTAATTGGATAAAAGATGAAAAAAAAGTTTGTTGAATTATATGTCATCATTTGTTTCACAATTTAAGATACTTATCCCAATCAACCTCCTCTATGAATCATGAGACCTTGCCTTAGGTGAGGGGGCTTGAGTGCTCAGGGATACAGAGTAGCTGGACCGAAGGTGCAACCATATCGGAGAGGTATCTGTTGAGAGCCAGACTAAGGAATGATTCCTGAAAGAGGGCAGCAGCTCTTTCAGTAGTTGTTAGGGGCGTAAGTCACAATGACTTAAACGGCCGTATCAACATCACTCAGTCCTCTGAGTACTGCGCAGCTGAAAGCAATGGAAAACTACAGCTGTTTTTTTTTTCCAAGAAAATGTGGCTCTGCATTTTCAAAAGCAATAATGGAGGCGCCTTCCTTGGTAAAATATTCCGGAGGTAAAATAGTCCCCCGTTCGGATCTCCGGGTGGGGACTACTAAGGAAGGGGTCACCAGAAAAGTAAAAAATAACATTCTACGAGTCGGAGCGTGGAATGATAGAAGCTTAAAAAAGGTTGGTAGGCTAGACGATTTAAAAACGGAAATGGATAGGGTAAACGTGGATATAGTAGGAATTAGTGAGGTTCGGTGGGAAGAGGAAGGCGACTTTTGGTCGGGTGACTTTAGAGTAATTAACTCAGCGTCAAATAACGGGCAGGCAGGAGTAGGTTTCGTGATGAACAAGAAAATAGGGAGGAGAGTGGAGTATTTCAAGATGCATAGCGATAGAGTCATTGTAATAAGGATAAAATCAAAACCTAAACCGACAACGATTGTTAACGTCTATATGCCTACAAGCGCCCATGATGATGATGAGGTTGAATGTGTATACGAAGAGATTGATGAAGCAATTAAACACGTAAAAGGAGATGAAAATTTAATAATAGTTGGAGATTGGAATGCAAGCATTGGAAAAGGCAAGGATGGAAATATAGTGGGTGAATACGGGCTGGGCAAAAGGAATGAAAGAGGGGACCGACTTATAGAGTTTTGCACGAAGTATAATTTAGTAATTGCCAACACCCAATTTAAAAATCATAATAGAAGGATATACACTTGGAAAAAGCCAGGCGATACTGCAAGGTATCAGATAGATTATATCATGGTTAAGCAAAGATTTAGAAATCAACTCGTGGACTGCAAAACTTACCCTGGAGCAGACATTGATAGCGACCATAATTTGGTGATAATGAAATGTAGATTGGGGTTTAAAAACCTGAAGAAAAGGTGTCAGATGAATCGGTGGAATTTAGAGAAGCTTGAGGAAGAGGAGGTAAAGAAGATTTTTGAGGAGGACATCGCAAGAGGTCTGAGTAAAAAAGATAAGATAGAAAATGTAGAAGAAGAATGGGAGAATGTTAAAAAGGAAATTCTTAAATCAGCAGAAGCAAACTTAGGCGGAATAAAGAGAACTGGTAGAAAACCTTGGGTTTCAGACGATATATTGCAGCTGATGGATGAACGTAGAAAATATAAGAATGCTAGTGATGAAGAAAGTAAAAGGAACTATCGGAAATTAAGAAATGCTATAAACAGGAAGTGCAAACTGGCGAAAGAAGAGTGGATTAAAGAAAAGTGTTCAGAAGTGGAAAGAGAAATGAACATTGGTAAAATAGACGGAGCATACAGGAAAGTTAAGGAAAATTTTGGGGTACATAAATTAAAATCTAATAATGTGTTAAACAAAGATGGTACACCTATATATAATACGAAAGGTAAAGTCGATAGATGGGTGGAATATATTGAAGAGTTATACGGAGGAAATGAATTAGAAAATGGTTTTATAGAGGAAGAAGAGGAAGTTGAGGAGGATGAAATGGGAGAAACAATACTGAGATCTGAATTTAAGAGAGCATTAAAAGATTTAAATGGCAGAAAGGCTCCTGGAATAGATGGAATACCTGTAGAATTACTGCGCAGTGCAGGTGAGGAAGCGATTGATAGATTATACAAACTGGTGTGTAATATTTATGAAAAAGGGGAATTTCCGTCAGACTTCAAAAAAAGTGTTATGGTAATGATACCAAAGAAATCAGGGGCAGATAAATGTGAAGAATACAGAACAATTAGTTTAACTAGTCATGCATCAAAAATCTTAACTAGAATTCTATACAGAAGAATTGAGAGGAGAGTGGAGGAAGTGTTAGGAGAAGACCAATTTGGTTTCAGGAAAAGTATAGGGACAAGGGAAGCAATTTTAGGCCTCAGATTAATAGTAGAAGGAAGATTAAAGAAAAACAAACCAACATACTTGGCGTTTATAGACCTAGAAAAGGCATTCGATAACGTAGACTGGAATAAAATGTTCAGCATTTTAAAAAAATTAGGGTTCAAATACAGAGATAGAAGAACAATTGCTAACATGTACAGGAACCAAACAGCAACAGTAGCAATTGAAGAACATAAGAAAGAAGCCATAATAAGAAAGGGAGTCCGACAAGGATGTTCTCTATCTCCGTTACTTTTTAATCTTTACATGGAACTAGCAGTTAATGATGTTAAAGAACAATTTAGATTCGGTGTAACAGTACAAGGTGAAAAGATAAAGATGCTACGATTTGCTGATGATATAGTAATTCTAGCCGAGAATAAAAAGGATTTAGAAGAAACAATGAACGGCATAGATGAAGTCCTACGCAAGAACTATCGCATGAAAATAAACAAGAACAAAACAAAAGTAATGAAATGTAGTAGAAATAACAAAGATGGACCACTGAATGTGAAAATAGGAGGAGAAAAGATTATGGAGGTAGAAGAATTTTGTTATTTGGGAAGTAGAATTACTAAAGATGGACGAAGCAGGAGCGATATAAAATGCCGAATAGCACAAGCTAAACGAGCCTTCAGTAAGAAATATAAGTTGTTTACATCAAAAATTAATTTAAATGTCAGGAAAAGATTTTTGAAAGTGTATGTTTGGAGTGTCGCTTTATATGGAAGTGAAACTTGGACAATTGGAGTATCTGAGAAGAAAAGGTTAGAAGCTTTCGAAATGTGGTGCTATAGGAGAATGTTAAAAATCAGATGGGTGGATAAAGTGCCAAATGAGGAGGTATTGCGGCAAATAGATGAAGAAAGAAGCATTTGGAAAAATATAGTTAAAAGAAGAGACAGACTTATAGGCCACATACTAAGGCATCCTGGAATAGTCGCTTTAATTTTGGAAGGACAGGTAGAAGGGAAAAATTGTGTAGGCAGGCCACGTTTGGAATATGTAAAACAAATTGTTAGGGATGTAGGATGTAGAGGGTATACTGAAATGAAACGACTAGCACTAGATAGGGAATCTTGGAGAGCTGCATCAAACCAGTCAAATGACTGAAGACAAAAAAAAAAAAAAAAAAAAAAAAAAAAAAATCCCAATCAAATGCGATAATATGAATGATAAACAAAGTTGAAATGTTTTATATAAAAAATCAATTATTTTATATGTCATTTAACAATTCGAAGGATTTAAACAGAGCTTACCTTTTAAAACATCATTTGGATGTATGTTTAATGTTTTTATTTTTTCACCAGCACAGAAAATTGATTAAAATAACACATTTATCTATATAGAAAGTGATCAAAGTAAAAAGAACCGTACAGAAGGATGAGTTCATTCACAAATTAAAACATATTATTTTTTTTACAACAAAGTTAAACATCATGTGTTTTCCAGACTTAAAAAACACACAATATAAACAGAAATTTTAAACTACAATAAAATATTTTTTTGTTAGTTTCCATTGATTTCCGGCCATAAATTATGAAATTTCTACCAAAAATATGAATTTAAAAAACTACATCAGTAATTCAACATTTTCTCATTAAATTGAGTAAATTAATATTCTAAATGTAGCTAAATCATAAAAACATATATTTAAAAAAAATATATATGTTAGTAAGTAAATATCCTTAATTGGAACAAATGTGTTTGGTGTTGAAACGTTTAAGAAAGTTATAATGTGTCGAAAGTCTTTATTAATCAGATTTCAACTTGGAATTAGTCGTTTGCATGAGTTTATTCTATTCAATTGTAAATCTTGAAGTTGAGTAATTTAGTAATGAAATCATGTAATGTTTATGATATTTACATAAACTAATATTTGTTATTATTTAAAAATACAATGTTATAGGTAATATTATGTTTTTGTTATCCAAAAATTGTATAATTCATTTATTTACAATTATATTGTTAAAATAAAATAATAAAATAACCAATCATCCACGTACCTTATTGTAATTGCAAATCAATGATTATTGGTATTAATATTTCTTGTTATTTCATGCCATATATCATTGTTATTATATTTATTAAAAAAAAATGATCTGATTTTCTTTTGACGGGCAGTATATGTTTCATTTCCTTCTTATTATTTGTAAAAGTAAATAAATATATAAACTGTATAGTTCTTCTTACACATTTTAAAATAAATAAGTTTGTCTATATTCAGCTCGCCTTTTAACAGCTGATATTTTATATTAATAATATATCAGTATTCTGTATTGTTCAGTCTTAATCCATACTTCATAGAGTAGTCATGTTCACTCACATCAATTTATATATCATTTATTCTTAAACAATGTAATATTTATTCAGTATAAAAATTAAAGATTATACTAAATTATTTTGGAGTATGAACTGAACAACCATTAATTTATTTTATATGAACCAGCGAATTAATACTCGTATATATAGAATAATTACACCTAACCAAGGTATTATACCGCGGTGGCAGTTATTCGAACATTTTTGATCATTAATATTACCCAAATGAACGAGAGTATTATAAAAATTTTAGGTAGATTATTTGAATAACATTTATCAATGGAATGAATGTTATTCAAATAATACTGGATTTTATTCATTTGATTCTTATTAACTCTTGTATACATTCGAACCGTTCTAGAAAATCTTCATTTAATAAATTTTTTAGTTTAAAAACTGTAAACATGGACATTTAAATTTTTTTGCCTTTTATATTTCTTTACGTCATTTCTTTACACGATCCTTCAGCACAGTTTTATTTAGTATGACGTAATTCCCAATAAATTTTTATTTTCAAATCATTTTTATATCTTTAAAAATATTAATTTTTTTTTTAATCTATTATTAAAATCTTCACATCTTTTTCTGCCTTCTCATTTAAACGACTTCTTTTTTAACTTCATGAAATTAACATAAAAATATTTTTATTTTTTTTTAATTATAATTATTTAATGGATGGACAATAGTTTTTTATTTAGCATTATAGGCTGATGGCCAATCACTATTAATGTTTTATAATGTTGTTGAAAGACGAAAATCGTGGCATATTATAGAAAATGCCTGGCCAATATGCTACATAGCTACATTTATGTAGATCCATTTTAATAATAACATATAAATTTTCAAGTATTCTTTAAGTCTTTTTATCGTTCGTAATTTGAATGGATTTTTACACACATCGCCAATTTTTAATCTATTAAAATCTAAAACGAAGTACTCTGACAGATTGACTTGCTTATCAATAAACAGCTTAACCTGCTTAACTTAGGATGGTGAATTTTAGAAGACACATTGTTTTTATAAATTAGATATTCACTAAGAAAGGATTTTAGAAAACTCCTTTTTTAAAGAGGTGAAAGAGGGGGTAATCTTTTAATTGGAAATTCTATATCTCATGGACCGAATGTGATATAGTAGTAAAACTTTGTATTTAGGTTCTTCTTATAAAAACAAACTGACTCGTGTTTCACTATTTTTTTCAAAAATTTAGTTTGGAAGTTGACAAAAAGGGAGAAATCTTTCCATGAAAAGTTTTGCTGTGATGAAAACTGGTATTTAAACACTCATTTCAAAATAAAATTATATTTTACTATTTTTCAAAAATTAAATTTGGGATGGCAAAATGGGGGGTTAAAGTTTTTCATAAACATTATGAAGTTAAAGCTGTTACAGTAGTGAAAAGTGAAAACTACTTGACTGATTTTCATCAAACTTGGCTATAATATTTCTATGATAGAGGCATTGATGGTATTAAATGTTCAATTTAAATGGGCAGGCGATGGGGTATACAAGGGGGGGGGGGAAATAAATCGTCTCCAGATTTTGCAAAATTAATGTTATATTTTTTTTGATAATTTTGTGAATTTTAATTAACAACTTTTGCAAAAAAACTTTCTGTTAAATTTCAGCTCCCCCCTAAAAATGGTTTTAATTTTGAAGAGTTATAGAAAGCAGTACAAGGCGTGATTTTAGTTGTAATTTAAAAAAAAAAATATGTTTGTGAACAATTTAAAAAAAAACATCTTTTGTGTAAAAAACCTTTTGCTAAATTGCACCCCCACTCCAAAAAATATAAATAATTTTGAAAAATTGTAGAAGTGGGTCTTTTTCGTTGCAGTTTTTTACTCTAGCATCTTGTTGGATCTACAAATTTGTTTCCCATTAAAGTGGGGTCTTAACCCAGTGGACCCTACTTACACATCCCACTTAGCGGCTGGACTACAGCTGTAGTCCAGCCGCTAAGTAGATGTCTGCTATGTTGTGACGTCACATGTGAGCGGTAGAATTAAATAAAAAATTTATTCAAAGTGTAAAAATTTATTTAAAGTGGCCGCTAGTACCGCCACACCGGCGCGAATGAAATACGGTATGCGCGAACGCTTTAGTTAGAATCATTGAATTAACTAAATAAAATATATTGTAATTAAATAAAATGATAAATATTTTAAATTAAGTTGTGTGTGTATAAGCCGCACCAGAAGAAACATCAGAAAAATTCCGCGTAACGGGAAAGTCCTACAACTCTGTTATAAGCTTTTTTTTGTAATTATATTGCTGCAGCTTTTTTTTTTCTTTTAGACCAAGAAATAATACATATTTAACGTTACTTAAACCAAATTAATTCACGTTAACACAACTAAGTTTATTCTAAAATTTTAATTCAAGGTACAGGAAGCTGCTTACTTAGCTTCCTGTAGTTTGACACTTGTCAAATGAACATGTAAGCTAATATTAGCATTAAGTATTCCGACCTCTCTGTTGTTTCAAGTTAAAGAGTAGTAATTTTCCCTAGGGGCAAATGTTGAGTGTCGACAAAGTGACGATGGAGATTACATAATTTATCTACTCTATTTACATTAATGGGCGTAACAACCTCATTTAAAATTGTAAAAAAAGAAATCTTATTTCATCATCATTATAATTTTTTTCAGAATATATATTTATAATTCCATCAATTTACTTGATTTTTTTCTTGGGTTTTGTGAGTTTCTAACAGTCACGTTCAGCAAACAAACAGCTATCCTCTTTCTAATGTAAAACTTACTTTCCTTACTTTCCCTAACTTTTTTTTCATTTTAGTTTCTTTTTAATTAATTAAACCAACATAAACAATTATCACCAACTAATCAAACTCTTAATTGAAAACATAGAGTAGATCTTTTAACATTTGTAAAAAAGATAAGGAAGAAAAAACCACATTAAAATTAAATTTAATATATAAGTAAAAAAGGAGGAATAAATAAGAACAATGATAAAGAGACGCTTGTGAATGAAATTAATTAATTTTGCCAGATTACTTGTCGGTAAACTTTCTCTTAACAGAATGTTCAAGAAATTTTTGATGCTGTTCAGATACGGTTAAAAATTTAAAAAAATAAGAAATTAATGAAGAAACGTAAGTCCTGACTTTTCTTCATGATCAACGTAATACACCGGATTGAATCTAGAACATCGGTTTACGCGAAAAATTACATGCAATCGAAGTACAAGGAATGACATTTAATTTAGATATATGTATTGATTGATTGTATGTAAATCCAGTTTACTTTGATTCCTAACTACATTAAAGATAAAATTCATATTAAAGCCGATTTCATCTTACAGTACGCAGCTCCAGGTGGTCTACTGACTGTAGCAACAGAATATATAATAGTTTCAATTCATGATAGTAATAGATATCATCAAAATAACATAATATCACATAAAGTAGTTTATTAGCAAAGCATAATACATACTGATATACTTTATCAGTTTCACATGCTCTTTGATATATTAATTAAGCCCTATAAATAACTCCATTGTGTTCATTACAAGGACTTGCTATATAATGAATATCATTATTTTCAGAGAATTTAATACTGTATTTATTATTTACATATAGTATATTACTACAATACAATTTATTAGTAAAAAATATGTTTTAAGAAACCCCAATATTCCTCCAGTAAAAAAAATAAATATTAAATTTCAGGAAAAGAAACGGAAACTCGGATTTTTTTTCGAAATTGTTATCAAGTTTTGGTTTATCATTATTCTGTGTTTCTTTATGTTCAAAGATAAGCTTTTTCATCGTATCTGCTGTAGTCTACATCCTCAATCATATGTTTTACTATTTCCAATTTTCGTCTTTCCCTGCAGATTTTATCTTCTACCAAATTAATTCAACCTGCCTGGTTTAATACGTATCCCAAGCTACTTCTTTTATAAGATTCTGCTATAAATTACATTCTCTGTATTAGTTTTATGACTATTCATTTCAAATTTTACGAACCTATTTATTTTTTAACATGTTTTTGTTATACCACTTTCAAAGGCCTCTATTCTATTCGTTAAATCTTATAACGTAAGAAAATTCGTAGGTTTTGTGAGCTGTCTAATTTTCTAGTTTTCTCTGTAAATTACAAGGAATCCAGGCGGGAAAATACATGTCCACTGGGCTAATCTACTCGTTAACTCGTCATTATAAATCAGTCGAAGTCGAGAGTTCTAACGTTTAAATCCTAGTAAAGGTAGTTACTTTTATGCGGGTTTGAATACTAGGTCGTGGATACCGATGTTTTTTGGTGGTTAGGTTTCAAAATTAACCACACTTCTCAGGAGTGGTCAACATGAGACCGTACAAGACTACACTTCATTCACATTCATACATATCATCCTCTGAAGTAGTAAAGGGGAGACTCAATTTGATAAGTGAAAATAATTTTAAAAACTGTAAAATTATTATTATTATCACTTGCCTTACACTTAGGGTATCCATAATTTTCAAAACTTGAAAAAATAAAAACGTATATGAACAGTAATTCTAATAGGGGTATCTCAAGTAATTTTCGTACTGTTAACAGTTAAATGGACGAATAACATGGCAGGACTATGGAGTAGCAAGAGGCTAATTGCATTCCATTTCTAGCTTATGCTTTCTAAACTAATATTTTATTAATTTTATATCAAATATATATTTAAATGAGACATTTTATATCAAAATTTTGTTTTGTTTCCATACATTCAAATGTTCTTAAATTATAATAACGGAAAATCACAAATCCTGGTTTGTATAGCATAATAAAGCAAGTTATCTTATATCAAAGTTTAGTTCCTTTTGCAAAATAATGTAACCTATATGATGCCGTTTGATCTTTTTTCGAAGGTAGTGAACATGAATTTATTCAAAAGTTGCGTTGTACGGAATGCAGAAGTATTTTAGAAAGACAAATCCCTTTGAAATATTATGAATAGGTAACAAATATATTCCCGTACATAAATAGTAAATATATATTAATATTAATACATATACCGGTTTGTTTTTACGCAAAAAAAAAATCCATAATTATACATTCACTTAAATTAATATAAAAATAATCTACTACATTAGTTACGTTAAATTCCCATTAGTTTAATCAGTTTTATTTTTTTTAATAATATTGGATCGAGTGTCAAAAATAAATAAACTAAAGCCCGAAAATATTTTGAAAAATCTTTTTATAATTGTCGATATGCATTGAAAGAAAAACAATTTTTACAAAACTTTTAGAACAATTTTTCAATGTAGATTTAAAAATAGGTTTCTTCTTACTATATATAGCTAACGTTTAATATTTATTTTTGAAAAAAAAATTACCAATGTTCGTTTATTAATGTTCTACTTGTAATAAAGTTGTTCCCTTGTAACGATTCTTCATGATTTCTTTTTCAATTTGTGCATTATTCGATAATGAGAAGAAAATTTTACTTTCACAAAACTTTTAAAGTATTTTAAGTTGTAAGTGATGATGTAGTAGCTACTCTGATCACTTTCTGATTAACTAATATATATATATATACTATGTACAGATGTATATATATATGTTTAGGGCGTAGGTGTCAACCAAACATAAAGGACCCTAATGGGAATATCGAAATAAACAAAAACCTTCATGCAATGAAATGGGTTATCTCGCTTCACTTTCTTTCTCTCCGAGATTTCGTGTTTTTTTCAATAAAAATGCCTATCTAAAGAAGAGAATGAGATATTTTAATGAAATCTGAAGTACCCAAAATATTTCGAAAATAAAAAGTTTGAAACTGTACCTTTGAAAACTTCATAATGACAGCAGCAATTTAGGTTTTTTAATCATTAGGAGATTCGAAAATATTATTTCAATCGAATTATGCTTTATTATAAAAATCGCCAAAATTTTGTAATCTAATAATTTTGTACATGTTTTATTATTATTATTAATAATAGAAATTGTTTTTAATTCGATTACTGAAGTGTTTCTATCACTCACTCTGTATGTGTGTGTTAGTATATATATATATATATATATATATTTTTTTTTTTTAACTCTGTCAGACTGAATTATATAATTTTTAATTTATTTTACAATATTATAGTTTTTTTCTGCATTACAGCACCACATATTTACTCTGCGATTTGGAAAAATTTCCTTTTTTATTTATTTCATGTAAATTGTTTATCGTCTACTTGTATATAAAAGTAGTTGTGAAGTTTTTTTATTAATAATATTAATTTATTTCTTTATTCATTCTAAGTTTAAAATTTAATTTTTTTTTTTCAATAGGTTTATTGGCAAAACATTTTAAATTGTTTTACAGGTTTATTTCGATGTGTATCCCTTTACTATCTCTTTGATCTGGATAAATATTAATAATCATTTACATACTTTCTCACTTCACACGGGGATAGTAGTGGTTGTTTCATTAGAACTGTGTTATCTACTACACGATGTCTCTATTTTCTAGAAAATGAGCAATTTTCGTTACGGAATATGTCGATGATCAACGCAAAATTGTTGATCATCAATATTCTTTTGTCAGGATCTCAAAAAAGATGGGTGGGTGTTTATTAAGATAGCCTACTGCTTGAAGGAGGTCTTGAACATTTCCTCAGGGAAAGTTTTCATTTGCAATTTCGTATTTTCCGGTAGAAGATCGTCTTTACCTATCATTCTTCCATTTTCTTACACCTTCTTCTTCACGACCCTTCTTCGCCATTTTGGTTCGTAAGAAAAAGATACGACTAGGATTTACAGAACAAGTCATAAGTGCACCTTTAGGGTGATCTGGTGGGGTAACTGCTTCCAGATTTGAAATTCGAGGAGTATGTTTCTTATCCGATGACTTAAAAATTTGGCCTTTAACTGAAATGCAAATCTGGTAATGCTGGACCGAGTAGTTTCTTGGAAACTACTAATATAAATGAGCAATTTTTAAAAATATATATTATTTTTTTAATTTCTTTTCTATTATTATATTTTTCTCTTTAGCTCCCATTATTACAAGTGTTTTTTTTTTCAAATTAGATGAGACAGATTTAATAGACAGATATAATGAGACAAATAAATTTTTGAGTTTAAGTTGATCAAATGATTTGTAAAATATTACAATTTGAGATAGACTAATAATTCGAGATTTTGGAAAGATGATGATAATCTTTAACATTTTTTTATTCTGATTTTCTTTTAAATTATGAAAACTAAAAATAATGTACTATTATTTTTTAATTCTATTTATTTATCTATTTAATCTATTTTGAAACAATTATTTTTTTTAAACTTTTATTGAAAATAATAATGTTTATCAAATAGAAAATGTTATAATATCATAACTTTTAGTATTCAATGAAATTGAAATTACGTGTTTAGGGTTTATTTTAAATCTCAAAAAAAAAAAAAATAACAATCATATTTGAAACGAAAAACCTAAAAATTGAGAGTGCTTTTAACAAATAATGCTTTCTGTAATTGAATATGCTTTTTATTTAAACAATTAAGGCATTATATAAATTGTTATTATTATTATTACTATTATTATTATTGTTATTAAATTTTTATATTATTCACTGGTTCATTATTTTTCATAAATTCCTATTATTATTAAAAAAATGAAATTACACTGAAATTATAACATTCTCAGAATGTCCAAGTAATGTTCAGTGACGACTCGCGTATAGGCACTGTGGAACTGCAGCAACCCATATTTCCATCTGATATTATCGATAACACTTAATATAATGAACCCTTTTTTCTTTAATTCTTTATATGGAAAGAAAAGACCACAAAAGAAAGAGCACAGTATGGAACTGTGATCTTCGCAGTTCCAGCAGCGTGGTGTTTGGCTGTTGTGTGCATGCGTTCATAGGAAGCTTCACGTGAGGCTGCGAGGAAGAGAGAGAGCACTGTCGCTCCCGCAGTGCCGATCCTGGCGTGCTGGTGGAAAGTAGTTTTTTTTTTTTACTCAGTGAGTGTTGTGCTTAAAAACAGTATACCACATTTTTAAATGTGATAAAGTGTAGAATTAGATTATTATCCTGTTTCCAGCTATTCCATTTGATTCATTTTTTCTTTCATAACCAAAAGAATGGATTTCATTTTTAAATGAATAAATTAATCTTGAAATGTAACAATTTAGGTTAAAGTAAGTAAAAAATGATTGATATTCTTCTTTTAGGATTTTACCAAATTTCTGAATAAATTTACTTTTTGTACATGTTTGTTTACTCTTATATAATTTTAAAACAAAAGCTAAAACGTCTATGGAGCAGCACTCCCACTAATTCTAGCTACGAGCCACCACTGTTACTGTTACATCCACAGTAGGCAATAAAACGAAATTAACACTATTTAAAAAATCTAAAATATATTTAAATTAAGCTTTACATTAACAGGAGATTAATTTTTATCGATCACTGTTTTGGTGGGTTTTTTATTTGAATTTTTTCCAATTCGTTTACCATAAAATATACGTTAATTTACTTCTGTGTTAAACTGAGTGAAAGAAACTTATCAAGCGTGACTTATGATGCAAACAAACATCTTTTTATTCAGCTGTGCTTATATAGTATATCGAAAAAAGGGACATCATTACTGTATTCTTTGTCTTATTTAAGTTTAATAACTTTATGCAGGGTAAGGTACGTAATTCATGACGATAGATGTAATCGTATAGTTTTACTCACTGGGATATTTTAAGCCTATACCGTTAACTTCTGTAAATTCAATGATCATAAAAATCACGTACACATAATTAATTTAATTCTAGTGATGTCAACATACGAGTCGATATCGTTATTTCAATAACATCATTAAAATAAAATAAAAATGAGTTGTATCAATGAATAAAAAAGTATAAAACTTAGAACAATGGTGTTTCGGGTACATCGTTAGCAGATGAATGAGGCGTGTTGTAGGAATGCGGCGTATTCCATTAAGATAATTGGATATAGCGTTACAAATTAAGTGTCTTTACTCAAAAAAGAAGAACGAAGTTTCTGAAAGAAATTGTGAAGATAGCCTGAAACGAAGAAATGGATCGGGTTTTTTTTGGGTGGTTTATTTTAGCGTAATCCGTTTTCCAGATCAATTCTTGTACTTTTTTTTGTTAGGTGATGGCGGGGATATATGAAAACATCGAAAGACCCCAGTAGTGAGAAAGTAAAATTTTTAAAACCCTTCTATTGATATACAGGGATAACATCGAGTGATTTCATTACCACCAACCACCGGTGGACTTCAAGTCCAGCAAGTTTGCCATCGGAGGACTTCAAGTTGGATGGTGAGTTAAGAAGATAAGACTTCAACATTTTGCCATAAATTTTAAAACAAAAGTCATCAAGTCAATAAACAATAATCGGAGTGATGACACATTCTGCACTCTACCGTTTTTCACGATGGGAACTCGTTAGGTTTTCATCATGGTTGGTTAGACTTCCCCCAGCGTTAGATCATTGTAATTTTTCTTTTGTTTCATGTCTGTTATAGGTGCTACAGAATGGTTACAGCAATAAACCGACAAGGACAACTTTTTCGGCCAAGCGGTTCCTCCAAAGCCTTCCTAGACACCCATGTGTCTAGAAGAAAATAAATGTTCTTTTTTCTCGTCATAAACGATAAGGTGCACCCTCTCGTAAAGGAATGTCTTACTATAAAAATTTTAAGTCACCTCAACATTCTTACACTATTTCAAGATGATATAGCTCTCCGAAAAATAGTGAAGATGATAAAAAAAAGCCCAGCAGTCGCCCAAGAGAAGAGCGAAGAGGCTTACACTATCCTCTATGTTATCTTTTTCAGTGGTCATAGGACTTTCTGAGGTTACGGTCTGTAATTATTTACAACCGGAAATTTGGAAACAAGAAAGAAGAACACTTCAAGAATTCAAACTCAGTCCAGTTGTGATCCTGCCGATGCAAAATAAAGAAGATGAAGAGTCTACGATACCTTAAGTCACTAACCATTCTTCTTTCCTTTACTTTACAATTTAGGCCCATCGTTATCTCATTCGACTCCCTCCAAGGAGTGCAATGCATCCTCCACCAACAATGCTTTCATCAAGCGCATTCCTGCTAGACCGAAAGAGAATAGCACCGACAAGCCTTCAGTGGGCAGACTAAAGGGGAACAGTGTTGAAAGAAATATGGAAATACATTGCTAGACTCCCAAGATCAGTCCAAACGATTTTCAAATTGGATCGAACGCAATGCACAATTCCGTCCATAAACAAAACTAGTAAATAAGGGACATTAAATTAACAAATACCCACTCGATAATAAGAAAGACCTAGCTGCAAGAGTCTGTTGTCCAGGTTTTGAAATTAATAGGGGGATATGTATTTCCCGATATCCTTGCGTTCCGTTCCGTTCCTACATTTATATATAATGTACAATTATACATTAAACAGTTATCATGAAGTGAATCTTACCTTTAACTTTTTGAAATTATTTTAATATTTTTCCTAATTTTTTATAATAATTTTTGAACGTCTAATATAAATAAATTAAAAGTAATAAAAGTGAAAATATATATTTTTTATTAATGAAATAATATAATGAATTTTGTAAACCAACATTTTTTCTTAACTACATACCTTTGCCACAGTTTCCTCATTACACCACTAAAAAGTCTAAAAATACACGTAGCTTCAAAAAGACATCGTTTTATAATACACGCGACACAGTAATAAGGTCCAGTACTAAAAAAAAATAATAAATAAATAAATGAAGTAATATAACATAATCACTTAATCAGTAATATCAGTGCGTTAATATACTTGTTCCCAATATTATTACTTCAGTTAAGTTACACTACGGTAGATAATTAGATATACCGAAATATTAAATTATACTATATTTGGTAAATGTAGTATAAGTTTCCTATTACTTCCATTATTTGCAAATGACAATGTGTAAGCTAGCGTCAGGAGAGCGTCTGAGAGCCAACAAATAACTCCCGACTACGCAGTGATAATCTTGGTAAAAGTGTGTTTCGGGTAAAATTACTTCAAATGTAATCAAATTTTAAGTAAACAAATACTAATAACTAGAGAACAGAGATCTCTAGAGATATATTACAAATTATTCTACCTATCGGTTAGAATTCGTGTAAAATTATCATATTTGGTATATATTATATATGAAATACTGTATAAATAGGAAACTGTTGTCTCCTATTCTAATATGAAAACATGGTTTCTTCGTTGAACCTGTTGAAAATTTATGAGATATATCAATACTGTTCAACTATGGAAATTAACAGAGAAACTATACGTACTTCAGTAGAATAATTTGTTACTTCATATGCATGATTAAAACTAATCAATAATTAAAAAAATTATAAATTGAATTTATAACCGAATTATTTACAAATAAAATCCCTCATTCGATTATTTATTTAATTCTATTTCATCTTCAAAAACAAAATAATTTAAGATCTTAAAATAATCTAAGCTAACTCATTTGAATAAATTAAATTGATACAGCGCACAAGATAAACCTTTAAAATTTGTATCGTAAAATGGTTTGGTTTTCCGTCTAGATAGCGCTATGGCAGAGTAATAGTTCTAGAAGAGAAAGTACTGTAATCGGTCAAATTTGGGCATATTCGATTTTCACCGGATCTTGACTTTTGACACATAAGGAATCCAAAAAACCGTACTGAAATTTTCTGGATGTTAATGTTCATATGTACGTGTATGTGTTCAGGGTTGGCTTCTCAATTATCTTATAACTCCAGAACTATCTGACCAAGATTACGTCTATATATGGGACATTAATGCCATTAAAATTTCAACTTAAATGGTCAAGGGGGTGAGGCTGTAGAGCAAGGTCATCCTCAGTATTTCGATGTTTCGCCTAATTAAGGTCATATTTTTCTTAGACATATTTGTTAACAATTAAAAAATAACTATATATGCAAAAAAACCTTTGCAAAATTGCATTCCCATACCACGAAAATGCTCTAAACTACTATGTTGTGACGTCACAGGTGATCGGTAGAATTAAATAAATAAATAATATTTAAAGTGTAATAAAAGTAGTGTAGCCGTTAAGTCTCACAGCTGTCAATCGTAGAAGCAAAATTTATTCTATAAGTTGTAAAATTTATTTAGTTTACTCGGCTACAGAGCCAATCATTGCCACTAGTTCCGCTCATACCCATGCGAATTAAATACAGTATGCACGCGTGCTTTAGTTAGATTTATTGAATTAAATGAAAAAAATATTATGTTTAAGTAAAATGATAAATATTTTAATTTAAATTATGCGTGTAAGCGGTGCATCAGAAACAACTCATAGTTGTAGAACTGTAGTGAAAGTCCTACAACTGTGTTAGTCACATTTTTTTTAAAATTAATTCTTAAAAACATCAAATCAATATTTTACAAATAAGATAAAAAAAAAGGTGTTCCAAACGAAATTGTGCACCAATATCACTAAATATTTAATGTATTATATTCAAATAAAAATGATATAAACAGGAATTAATACAATGAACTTTAATGTACAGAAGATTTTTAGTATAGCCACTATTTGCCTCTACGCATGTCTGAACACATTTTAAAATACATGCTGAAACAACAAAGGAATGACTGTATTTACAAATTGAGGTGTTATTTTTCAGTTCATCAGGGTTTAAGGATCGCTCTTATAAACAGATCCTTTCATTACTTCCTATAAATAAAATTCTGTGAATCTGGGAATCTGGGAAAATTTTGTAAAATCTGGGAATCTTAGTGGCCAGATGTGCTTTGAAAAGGGAATAACCCAGTAAACTTCACGCAGCATATTTAGCGAAACATTGGCTGTATTTCATCTTGGTGGAACGAAGCTCTAGGATTTCGTCCTCATTTAAAAAAATCTTCAAAAAATATCATTGAAAAAATAAATGACATCATTACAGCAATGTCCTATGTTTTCTCCGTTCTGGTAAATGTGAGGGATTATACACTTGTTGATGTGGTATACTAAGTCCAATTTTTGCGACATGTTATGGTCATTCCAAGATTTCATAACGATTATTCACAGACTTAATCCGACTGTTCAGATTGTTGAGATGGTCCGTTTCATTTATCCAGATTTGTTCAGATCGGTGTACAGAACAGTTCACCTCAGTGTTTGAGACATTCTTGTAACGCATTTTTTAACTGCTCATTGTTGCCAAACTCGGTTCATGTAAAAACTCTGAGAGGACGAAACAAACTTTGATTAGCTTCTAGTGCATTTTGAGAGATGTAAGCGAGGCGTTATCATACAGAATAATTACACCTTTAGAGAGAGAATTAAGACGTTTTCCCCTGTTTCAGTTTTGTTTAATGTGTCACTGTAGTACCTCTTATTGATTGTACATTTTACTTGGAAATAATTTAAATAAACACCTTAGTTCCAAAACACCGTTAGCATCACTTTACTGGCTGAAACATATGTTTTGAATTTTTCCTGGCAAGTGAATTCGAATGATTCCATTCCCGTTCTAGATGTTTGGATTCGAGCTCAAAATTATGAATTCAGGTCTTGTCACTAATAATTATGCGTTCTAAAAAAGCACCACATTCCGCTAAAAACCGTCTTTTAAATTGTCATGGTGATTTCGATTCGACTTTCTTGGAACCCAACTTCAACACGTTTTGAGGAAATTCTGCTTTTCATAAATAATAGAATGGATAGTACCAATACTCACAGTCCAAAATTCCGAAATTTTCGAAATTTTTATTTTTATGTTCTCCATCATTAAAGCGAATTTACAAAGCATCTTCCACCGGTCTTCCGGCAAGATGAAAATTGGTGACTAATTCTACTTGAATTAAACTGTTCAATCCATTTGTAAAAAATAAATTTTCATAGTTAGTACACTTTTTACCATACTCTTTTAACATCCGCGAGTGACTTCCTCTAGTTTTATACCTTCAGAAAATAAAAGTTTTATCACATCACGCTGTTCTACAATTTCGTACGTTTCAAACGAATCCAGCGATTTGAAATAAACAAAAGAGGTTAAAATAATCGAAATTCTTTTGGGATAGATAATAATTTTTTATGTCAGGGGTGCCAATATGAACGTCAGATAGGTTCAGTTGATTCTATCAACTAGCTTTTCTGCTTTTGCTATATGTTTCTTTGTCATAATTAATATTCGGGCTCCATCAGAAAAATATAATGGAAATCCACTGTTTCCATATTAATTGATATCCATATTGATTTTTCCATATTATAAAATATCATATAATTATTTCAAATAACAATATTCTATCATTATTCCTTAAAAGAAAAAATAAATAAAATTTATTCAGCTCGGTATATAAAAATGGATCATATAGATCATTACGTCATTGTAAGATATATATACACGACTTTCAAGTTTATATTTCATTATTTAAACACAAAACACATTTATAATTACACGTTGAAGGGAATGCAGATAATTTTTTTTTAAAAATTAATTAGTAGTATTATTTAAAAATTCATATTGTTTCCGTAAAAAAAAAATCTTTTAATTTTATTTCAAATAAATTGGTGGTTAGATTTTTCAAATGGTTCGGTAATTTATAAAAATAGTAACGGTAGCATAGTAAGGTCATCCGAAGTAGTATTTCTCGTCATCTGAAGTAATATTGTGCTGAGTTGTAGGAAAATAGTTTGGTTGTCTGTTTTAGTAAAGATAGATAATAATTTTTTTTTTGAGAATAATGAACGTTCTTTATAGTAATGTTGCAAACATCCATAAACATAAAACACACAAATAAGTTAAAATATTGATTTTTCTAAATATACATCTACACGATTCATACTTATGAGCGCCAGATTTTATGACAAATTGGCTTGACAGCCCATTCTTGTACTTAAAAAAAAATTGTTCTGCCTTTTTAAGAGAGCCTCAAGAGATGACATTTTACTTTACACGAGAATGTATGTAAGCATAATAAGTATTTAAATATAATAATGATGACAAGCTTTTGTAAAGGCACTTCAGAGAAAAACAGCACGACCTGATTTTGTTGCAAACGAAATCAATTTGATCATCCCACGAAAACTTGTCATCTAATAAAACACCCAGAAATTTCGCATCGTGGGCAGAATAAATACTATCATTATCATTAATAAGAATCAAATTCCTGAGATCAGCAATATTACGTCTACTTAAAAATAAGAGGTATCTGAGAGACCTGATAAATCTAATAATTAGAAATATTAAGGGAAGATTATTTAATAAAGGTTAGGTAAGGTTTAAAAATAAAGTATAAATATTTTTAAAATGTTCATAATTTTTCTTTTACATTTCTTACATGAATTTCTTTCTGTGTTACTAAAAAAAAACGAAATTATAAAATTTAATGGGGGAGGAAAGATTGAAATCGATAAAACGTATTATCCTTAATTTCAAGGCGTTTCTTTTTTAATTTTTCGCCATAAATATAAAATATAAATAAAATAAATTTTATAGGTACTTTTCTTTTACTTTTTTCGAGGATTAAAATAAAATGATAGACAATAATAACTGTGTTGAAAAACGAATGGAAATCTCTAAAAAGAATTTCAATTATTTATTTCCAGTATGTATGGAAAAACTTGAAAACAAAATTTTTGATGAGGTTGCTTCACACTGAGTAACACAGCTTTCAGACACAAAATATTCTATATAATAAACCAATAATAAAATAAATATATTAATAAATTAATTAATTTTTAACCTGATCGGAACTTAAAAATAGATTATATGGATAAGATCACGTAATTATAAGAATAATTAACTAACAAATTAAAGACAAAAAATAAATGATGTGTAAGTTCATATTAATTATTTAAATTCAAACATAGGAAATAATGAATTAAATGTTAATAAAACAAGATGGACATAAATAAAAACGTAAATGTTCGTTGGTTCAAAATCATAAATCTCCGAATGTTCTTCACCGATTGCTTTGAAATTTTCTACTCAACGTTGCATTCGAATACAAGCGTGTTTCTATATACCTACTATTTATATATCTAAGATGTGACAGGTAAAAACACGCTTTTTTTTAAAAACTGCTATCTGTTGGACGTAAAAGCAATACACGCTATACTAAAACATTTTACAATTCCATTTCAATTTTTCCGATATGTGTGTGTCCGCTATAGACTAAAAAACTACTGGACAGATTTCCGCGCGGGGAAATAGGGAGAAAGGGAAAAATCTAAAAAGGTAAAAAGGTAAAAGAGAAGAAGGTGAAAAGGGAACAAGGGGGAAATATAAAAAAAGGGGAAAACGGGGGAAGTAAATGAAAATGGGAAAGGAGAAAAAAGAAAGGGAGAAATGGGGAATGGGAATTAAGGGAAAAATAAATCGGGAAGAGAATACCAATAGAAAGGGGGAAACGGGGAAAGGGAATTGAATGTGGTAAAGATGAAAATGGGAAAAGGAAATGGGAAAGGGGAAAATTAAGAGGGAAAATAAGGAAGGGGAAAATGGAAATGGAGAAAGGATACAAGGAAAAAAGATAAAGGTAAAACTTTGTGAAGTTCCGTTATGTTTATTTTGTTAATGTTTTATCAAACTTTCAACTGTGTTCATTTAAGCTATATGTATATATACTCAAATCTAGCAATAGCGAAGCATTGCCGGGTTTGCTAGTAATTTAATAAAATAGGTCAATTCTAAATGATGGACTCAATTTAGTAACACTATATTTCTTGAACTATACATTGAATCTGACTATTGTACGTAATAGCTGGAAGAGTACGTCCGAAAGTTTCAATAGCACCGGTAGAGCGCATGTAGCTTCGGAAACGAACGCTAGAATGCTTGCGCCATCATTACATGTCAGTTGTGAATAAGATGGCTACAGAGCAACACAAGGTTTTCAGTGCCTCAAGTGCGGGCGGAAAATCTCAGTCGGAAACTGCAGTGCAGCTTGTGTTTCATCTCCGATTTAATATCTTAACATTGACCTACAATAAGGAATATGTCGCTGGTTTCACCAGTTTGAACAAACAGGGGTTCTCCGTAAAGGCAAGAGCACCGGCTGACCGCGTATTGCATAGGAGAACTTGAGACGAATTGAAGAAAGCTTTATACAAAGCGCAAGAAAGTCAACCTACAGAACGAGCAGAGACTTAGAATACGTAAACAAACTGTCTACCGTGTTTTGAGGCGTTGTTTACTTTTCGAATCATAACGCCTACAACTTTTAGAGGCTCTTCGTGGAGGTGACAAACCAAGGAATGTTGAATTTTGTGACCAAATGCTTGAAAACATGGAGATTGGCACGTGTCTTCCGCGTTTACTCATTTTAGCGGTGAAAAAAAATTAAGTAAAGCTAAAGCTAAGCTCTCAGTGGTAAAGTAAACAGACACAATGTTTACATATGGAGTCTATAAAATCCCCACGACACACTGCAACATGAGAGAGAATCCCACAAGGTTAATGTGTTTCGCGCCCTATTGCAAGCAAAGGTGGGTGGATCATTCCTTTTTATAGAACACACGGTTACTGGCATAACGTGCCAGGGATGCTGGAAAACTGGCTTTTATTTCAACTAAATGAAGATTTACAAGGCTTAATTTTTCAACAAAATGGAGCTCTGCCGTGCAACAGGAGGGGGCCATATTGAATATTTATGAACTGTATGTACTTACTTTATTGTAAGTATTATCAGATGTAATTTACTTCACATTTGTCATTAGTTCTAAATTTAGAATACAGATTTACGAAAGTGAGTCTATCATTTTGAATTACTTTGTAATTTATTGCACTTTTATGCAAAAAAAATATCACAATTAAAGGAAAAATAACATTAGAGAATATTATTAAAATTGTAAAATAAAACTAGATAAATATTTAGATAAAGTAGAAACAGTGCCGCAGGTATGATAAATCCTGTTATATAAGATTTCAAAACATTCATAACGTTCATAACCGGAACAAGCCTACAAAACCCTCTCAAAGTTAGACTTATAATATCAGCAATATATCTCACTTATTTTTTGCTGAATGTAACAGATTTAGCTCCACAATAGAAATGAATTAAATAACTTAAGATACAGAATTAAATTTTCAATCTTATTTGATGGTGTAGAGTTTTGCCAGCCAAGAATATATTTTTAGTATTAATCAGGATATCACTGGCTGATGACTGCTTGGTAGATAATTTCATACACCTCTATTTTTTCTCTTTTCTTCCAATTTTTTTTTCTTTTTTAAGGACATTGTAAGTGGAGGATTGAATGTTTGTTTGTTCTCTATGCGTTCCTACACCATATTTATCCGATTGCGATGAAACTTTAGTGAGTTGTTGTGCGCCTGTGTTTCTGAATTAGTGTGGACCCGCTTGGTGGCGCTGGGGTCGAAATATTTGGAAAAATTGTATTTATGGTCTGATTGGGTTCATATTCAGAATATATATTAGTTATGTGAAAAGAAATATTTTAGCAAAAAATCGAAATAGGAAGAAAGGTAAAAAGGGGAAAAGTGATGAAGGGAGTAGGGAGAAAGGGAAAAACGGAAGATGCGAAAAAGGGAAAATGCGAAAAACGGAAGGTGGGAAGAAAGAAAAAAGGGAAAGGTTAAATTTTGTGAAGTTCTGTAATGTTCAGTTTTTAATGTTTTATCAAACTTTAATTTGTGTCCATTTAATCTATATATATATATATATATATATATATATATTCAAATATAGCAATGGCGAAGCATTGCCGGGTCAGCTAGTATTATATGTAATGTTTATTGAGTCTGAAAGGTTTAAGACGAGATTTTTTTTTTTTTATGATTTTAGTGGTGGTGCTACATATGTTGTGTAGAAACTCACATTACCTGCCTTATAGAAGACTGCACAACATCCTCTAACGTGACGCATACATATAGAATGTGAGGAATCTCACTATCCCTACTACCCGCCGGAAGGCGAAAAAAATTTTGTCAATCTTCAACATCATTTTCTATCTAAAAGATTTTTCAACATCATTTTCACTACGAAAAGCAGATGCGACGATTGCTACAATATTTATTTCAATCGGATTAAAAAGAAAAAAGTTATGCGCAAACATAAAAAAATATACGGGTCGTATATATAACCTCCTTTTTTGAAGTCGGATAAAAAACCTTGAGTATTATAACATCCGAGGGTAAATACTACAGTGGGAGTGCTTCTTGAATAAATGATGATAATGAAAAAATAAGGAAATTCAACTGTATACTTGAAGTGTGTACGTACGTATTAGCCGTCGACCAATAAATTTCAGACTTTTGGGTAATTGTTAATATCATCCGATATAACCATTATATTGCTATTTTTATAACCATTCATATTTATTTATTTTATGAATATAATTTAACCAAACATAACCTACCCTCCCTAACCTTGACTAAACACAATAACGGTTACACTATTTAAATAAAAAATTCTGTAATTATTGCAATTATTTATTAATTAAATAATCAAAAAATTACTGTTAATTAATCGAGGTTAGCGAGCGTAGGTTAGGTTTGATTAATTTATATCTGTTAATCTGATTAATTTTTCACACACGCTACAAATCATTCATCACATCCACTGAAGCAATACCTACCGGTGGCCCCGGTGGTTAAAAAAAAACATATATACCTGTAATTATAACCAATAATGCTTATATTTTTAATATGTAAAATATGTTAATGATTCCGTAATTCTGAAGTATTTTCAAAGTTACGGGATCATTATAGTTATGGTCGACGGGGTAACACATAAGTACCAAGAAGTGTTGTTTTTTATATGAAATTATTATATATTTTTTTACGCGTATTGGTTTATAATTTTCTGACTATTTTGGTGTACATTTTGATATTTATTAATGAATAAAACTACTCGATGACTTTAACATTAATTTACTATTATATAATTAACGAAATGTAAGATAATTTTATACGAAAATGAAGAAAAATATTTAATCGTAAAACTACATATCTAATTTTTTGTTTCATTTCATATTTTTTTCTTTTTATTATAATTTATTCAAGAAGGTATCGTTGTCTATTGTAACATACCGTTGCTCTACTTTTATTTTTTTTCATAAAAATTTTAAAATTTATTCAACTTTTATATAAATATGCATAAAATTAATAATATTCAGTTTGATTTTTATTATATCGATAAAAATAAAAATCTTTGTTTCTTTTTTGTGATTTTCCATGTTATTCGTGTTATATTTTATGTTGAAAGAAGTTTTATTAGTGAACAATAAAAAAATATAAAGATAGAGAATGTTTTAAATTTGTAACAGGAGCTCGTAAACTTCAATTACGATTCACTGAAAACATTTATCTATAAAGCAAACTCCATTAATTAATTATTTTTTAAAGAGTGTATTTAATAAACCATCAAATAAAAATAAATCTTGACTCAAAACACTTGAGAAAATAATTTTGTATGATCACTTTATTTTAATTTTTAAGACGATTTTCCGCCTTAAATGATTTAATTATATTAACCTTTTCATTTTTAAACTAATTTGTTCCATTTTTAATAAATAACTTTTACCCATTTTATATCAAAACGTCAATTTATTTTAATGAGAATTCAAAAAATTAAATTAAAGAACGTATCTAAATTTGATAGAAAAAAATCAGTTTGCTTTCTTAATTTAAAAAAAATTAATCATATTTTAACTGTTTGTAAACCTTTAAAATTAATGAAGTAATATTACTAGAACAATTTTTAAGTCACCACGAACAATTTTTTTTTTATAACATTTATCTTTTACGTTGTTTAGATAAATTAGAAAAATTCCAGCAGTGTTTTCAAAATTAATCCCCAACTTTTTGAATTTAAAAAACAATTAAATAATCACAATTAAAAATTCTTCACCAATGACATTGAACAAATATTAAGCTTTAAAAAAGTTTTGAAAATCTAAATAATTTCTATGAATAACCTTTAGCTACACAAAATTTATTGTTTATCAAATATTAAGCTAAAATTAAATAAAACATATAATATAGATAGTTTTTAAAATTATACAAAGTTTATAATATGTATATATAGTTTATTGAATATAGTTTATAAATTAAATTTTAATCGATTGCCAAATTTGGTAATAGCACTCGATACTATTATATAAAGAGAAAGATGGGTTTTTTTAATGAGATGTGCGGGCATCAACAGCTGTGAACATTTAGCCCGAATGTAAGTTTGTAGCGTATGAAAAATTCCATGCTTGACCGGGATTTGAACCCAGGACCTCCGAGCACTATCACTCGCGCCATGGCGGCCGACAAGAGGGTTTTTATTTGCTCGGGATAAAGAAGAAACTACTCAATCAGTCGCAACCAAATTTTTACCCATGTTTCTTGGCATAACTGAGAAGGGTTTTAGATTATTTCATCTCGAAATAAAAAATGTATATATATATATATATATATATATGCACGCGCGCGCGTGTGAGTGTGTGTAGTAACTATAGTCTAGTGATTAAACTCGTCGTCGCAAAATCAGCTGATTTTCCAAGTCGAGTGGTCTAAGGTTCGAGTCTTTGTAAAGGCAGTTGCTTTTATATGGATTTGAAAACTATTGATTTGATACCGGTAGATACGGGTGTTATTTGGTTGTTCGGTTTCAATTAACCACACTGGAAAGGCAATGGCAAACCACCCATAAAACCTGCCAGGAAAATTCCTATGTGGAATCGCCAAGGGTCGAACACGACAGATAGGTTAAATTTATTTTTATATATGTAATAGTGAAGATTGTCGTTTGAAGCACAAACTTTAAAAACTGAATTAATGAACTGTGAAATGTGAGTCTCTATCACTGTGTGAGCTGGGTTTTGAACTAAATTATTCGAATTAATCGAATGAATAATATTATAAATATATAAAAATAATATTAAATAAATTAAAATAAGCTGTTTTTATAATAATGGGGTTTCCGTGGGGACTTCGTGTGAGGCTAGATTGATGAGGTATGCGACCACCTCATCATGGTAGGCTAGACCAATCATCCCCCATCAACCGGTTACAAACGCGGTGCTCCTTGGACACTGTTTTGGGAGGTGCAATGGGATGCTCTTATAATATCTCTGCAATCTGTCGTCCGATTTTCAAAATTCAAACGGAGTATTTGTTAACAGGCCGAAGGCTAACTTTTGCATGCATCAGATACTCTCTTGATCCAACAGATTACGGTTATTCGGAAATGTATATATATATATATATATATATACAAGGTGCGACAATAAAGTAATGAGACTGATATGAAAAAAAATTTGCTTACCTTTTTAGTCGTGTTTAGTGTTGTCTCCTTCAAAGTAGTTCCCCTCTGATTGCACACATTTATTGTGTGCAATAAGTGTGTGCAACACATTCAGATTCAGAAATGACAGAATTCGCTTCTGCCATTGATGGTAACATTTCTGGAACTCACCTTCTGTAATATCCTCCAAGACCCTCGTCACAGCTTTTTGGACATCTTGTATTGTTTGAAAATGGTGTCCCTTGACCGCCATTTTGACTCTTGGAAATAGAAAAAAGTCACACGGAGCGATATCTGGTGAATAAGGTGGCTGTGGTAGTATTGAACTTTGTTTTAAGGTTAAAAATTGCTGTACTGACAGAGCAGTATGGGATGGCGCATTATCATGATGCAGAATCCAATTATCAGCAATGTTGGCACGGACACGAAGAACTCGTTTACGAAGTCTTTCTAAAATTTCTTTGTAGAAATATCGGTTAACTGTTTGCCCAGGAGGCACCCACTCTTTATGAACAATTGCCTTGGAATCGAAGAAGCACACAAGCATGCATTTCACTTTTGAATTTGACATGCGAGCTTTTTTTGGTCTGGGTGATCCCTTTGAGATCGCCAACTTTGGCGTTTTTCTCTGGATCGTATTGAAAAACCAACCTTCATCACCAGTGATAACACGGCTCAACAAATCTGGATTGATTTCCGTTTGCTCTAACACATCGGCTGTCACATTTTTCCGTGTTTCTCGCTGTTGTTGTGTGAGATTTTTGAGGACCATTTTTGCACAAATCTTTCTCATACCAAGATCTTCAGTTAATATTAGACGAACCGTTTCTCGATTGATGTTGAGTTCTTCTGTAATCATTTTCACGGATAATCTTCGATCAGATCGTACGATTTCACGCACCCTGGTCAAGTGGACATCTGTTCGTGAGGTTGACGGTCGTCCACTGCGGTCTTCATCTTCAACATTCGTTCTGCCTTTACTAAAAATTTTATGCCATTGAAAAATTGAGCTTTTGACATAACCTCATCTCCAAAAGCCTTCTGAAGCTTACCATAAGTTGTCGTCGCGTTTTCATCCGATTTAACGCAAAGAGAAATGGCATACTGTTGCGCAATATTTTGCGGTTTCATTTCTGTGACGAGAGACACAAACACGTGTTCACTTATTACAGCACAACTCACGACTGAGCAGTTGCATCAATGTACCGCTTGGACTAGAAGTAGCTTATAGCCGAAGGTCAAAGATGGTGGCCTACGCAAGCTGCAGGGTTGCCACATCTTGCAAAGAAAAATCAGTCTCATTACTTTATTGTCACACCTCGTATTATATACATAAAGTTTGTCTGTTTGTCTTTGCATCACGCGAGAATATATTTCTACCAGCATGGCAAAGAAATAAATTATTAATTTTTCATCGTCAAAGTTTTGTGTACTTTAATTATCATAAACCATGAGGATAACGTACAATGGGGATGAAGCCCAATGATAACGTACAATGATGAAACGTACAATCTAGGGGATGAAGCCCATCTGGGTCGATAGGAATGGCGATCGAAGCAAGCTGTGCGGGTGTCCAGGGCGCTGGTTCCCTTGGAAAACTGGAAATGGCGAGCAAAGCGAGCTCTCCGTCCATGGGGTGGGCTCCTTGACCCTGAAGAGCCCCTGAGTTGGCTTTGGTATTTGCCTGTGCGGACATGAGACCCGAGGGTGCAGGTTCTGGCTAGACGGCCCGGCTAGTACTTAATTATTTTTTTTTAGTAGGTTACCTATATTTCTTATTCTTAATAGTTTTGTCTTTATCAGCTTTTAGGTACTTGCTGTTATGATTATAAAGTTATAGATAAGTATTTTTTAAAGGCACAAAACTCGGAAATCGAGTTGAAAATCAATAAGAAGTAAATTAAATTTGATTGAATTTCAATTGTAATATAACTGACGAAATTTAATAAGGTAAAAATAAATAATGTTGACGTCTCTAATTGTCCATTCCTGTTTGTCATGATTTGAATCAATGAGTTTCAGGTCTCATCTCGTTACGGGTTGAAGAAATTATTAATAATAGCAAACTTAACTTTTCATTCGAAGGAAAAAGAAAGAAAGAGGACTACACAAATTAAGTAAGCAAATCAAGTATCAAATTAAGTAGCAATTTGCCCATAATAATAGACCTAATAATTAAAACAATTAAACAACTACCTGTGATATTCTTACGTTAATTGTTGTAAAACATTAGGTATACTTGTTTTTTAAATAAACAATTAGAAATTGTTAAAAGTTATTAGAGATGTTCAAAGTGTCCACCACTGGATATTACACAAGTCTCCAGTATTTTTCTGAGAGATTGTTTTAACTGTTCAAAAATTCTGTAAGTATTCCTAATTTCTTGAAATCCATTTTAGATCCTTTGTTGAAGATTCTCAATTTGAGTATTGGAGTTGAACAAACAATTTGTTTCAAATCGCCTCACAGGTAGAAGTCAAGAGAGTTTAAGTCAGGTGATTGGGCAGTCCAGGGCACTGGCCCCCGCGGTTTGTCCAATTTTTCATGGAAAGGTTCATGCAGGAAATCTGATACCAACTGAGTGAAATGTGCTGGAGCTCCAACGTGGTGAAACCACATTTCCTCTTAATTGTAGAGGTAGGTCTTCCAAAATATGTGAAAGATTTTAGGTCAAATGAGCAAGATAATTTTCTCCACTTAAATGATTTGGTAGAATGACAGAACCCAAAAGATAGTCATTAAAAATACCTGCCCATATGTTCGGGGAAAATCATTGTTAATGGCTACTTTGGAAGGTACCAGGATTCTCATCGCTCCAGATACGCTGGTTGTGATAGTTTTAAACACCATTCCTGTTGAAAGAAGCTTCATTTTTACATTGTTAACATGATCAACAGAAATAGTCGTGTAAAATTATTCAAAAATGAAAAATTAAAATAAATTATTTTGTTATTATTTAATCAAATTTTATTGTGAGAAAATTATTTCTTAATTGGATACTAATTTACAATACTAGTATTAACAATAAATAGTTATAAATACTTATAAACCTTATAAATTAATATTTAACCGAATTGATCTTAAAGTGGTGGACATGAAAACACACAAAATTACATCAATTTTCTGCTCGGCTATTTGTTAACCGATTTTAAAAAATGAAGTGTCATTTTATTAAAAATAAAAGGCTTAATATTTTAACCACACATATTTTAATAAAACTTATATTTATAGAGATATAACGGATTGAAAATAAAAATGGCCGCCATTTTTTAGTTTGCAAAGGTATTTAAGTCCTGATTTTTTGCTAATTTTAAAACTTTATTACAAAGACGCTTACAAAATATTAATGAGATTTCTCTATTCGAACTTGAGATATAAATTTTTGTATAACAATAACAAAATGACGGATGGGGGAGAACGAAGGAGAAATTGACATTTTTCCTAAGGATATATTTTGTTTACTTTTCAAGTAGAATGCTAAAAAGTATAGTCATCCCACCATTTTAGAAACACTCTGTATAAATGATCCAAAAAAATAAATGTTAGTTGAAGACATTTAATAAGGTAAGGGCTTAATTTAATAAGGCTAGCTCGTAAGATAACCAATTGTGTAGTTACTACATTATATCGCTCAATAAAAAGTACGACGTATTGTTTACAATTTTAAAAATTATCAAGTGCCTTACATAAAACTTTTAAATTTGTATTATTCAACAGATTTATACAAATACAACTTCACTAATTATCCCCATGTCTAATTATCCCTAATTATCCTTGTCTTATTTCTATCCCACTCCCTAATAAAAAAATTACTTGTAAAACTATGTGATTCCAAATCAGAATACCTTGATTTTTCCAACCTACTTTATATTAAAATATTTATTTGTATTAAATAAAAATAAAGTTACAAAGATTGATATTTTATTTTCAAACATAAAAAGAAATTAAAAAGCTTATATTTAACAAAATTTAATTTCCATTGTTATATATTTCTTCTTTTCCTTTTTTTCTGGAAACAATTACATATATATTATTTTAACACGCCGTATTAGTTTGTTTATTGAGTTTTTAGACTATTTTATACATTTGTGCAACTGTTCGTTTATTAATATTTGTTGTACTTCTAAGTTTTTTTTTTTTTTGTTGAATCAATTGTATATTTCATTTATTTAATATTTTGATATCACAGTAACTTCAGTTTTCCAGTATTTATAAACCACTCATCTCTTTTTTAAATATTCTGACGTTTACAAAATTGTATTTCGGTATAAACAACGTACAGTAAGTATATTATTCGCAACTCTGGACCAATTTAATTATTTTTAATAGTACTTTTAGTTTTGTATTCAAATTCTCCAAACAATTAATTATTTAATTGCAACTGTTACTTATTATCAATTCCTAAAATATCTTTTGACAATGGTAGATGAGTAAGAGCTTTAATAATTTTTTTTCAGAATTGTGGTACAATTTGTTAATACTTTTTTCTATCTATCCATCGGAGAATTAAAGGTTAAATATCCAACTCCAAAATACACTGATTATACTTGTTTTATGAACCATTTGTTGGGTTACTATGTAATCTATTTAATAACTTTAAGTAATTATTATTTTTTTTTTAATAAACCACTAAAATCAATTTTTAGACAAAGTGGGCGTTTATCTAGATGGTTGGAATCAAATCAACTGAAGTGAGGAATCCAATAAGTTCACAGATAATTTTACTAGTGGGAAGGAAAATATAGTACACGGTATAATAGAAATACAGTAGCGAAATAATGTTTAAGGTTTTTTTTTATGTAAGTTAATGTAAAAAATAGCAAGACCTTTTTTTTTTTTTTTTAATTTAAATTCACGGATAACCTGAATCTCTCTGCCGCCTGAAAAGATAACCATTACTAAACGGCTGTTTTGGCATCATCATAGTCGCCGTAGCACTGACCGCCGAAGTGCTGCTATAGATACAGGAACAAGTGGTTGTCGCAAGACGTCCAGGTCAGGACTGTACTGCGAGTGATCAATCTGTTCCAGGCAAATGACGCAATGAGATTTTGGGTACGATGAGCCGTGTGTCGCTGAGTATTGTCATGAAACAGCACGATTTCCGTATTAAGCACAGGTTCTGTTTTATATTGCTCGATCCAATTTAGTCAAGGTGTCACAATATGTTTCGGCATTTATTGTTTCACCTCAAAGCAAAAAAATCAACAAATAACGGTCACTGTTTATCCCAAAACATAAAGCACATGATTTTTCGGGCTTATATTGTTTGCTTGTAGTTCATTTTTTTGGGAGATGGGTGTCTCCATTCCATTGACTGTTGTGATTTTGGAGTTATGTGAGACATTCATGTGTCGTCAGCAGTAACAATTCGGTTTAAAAATGGATCGTCTTCATTGTGTAATTGATCGTTTCTTTTTGTACAATTCAATCAACATTTCTGGTACCCAGCGTGAGCATAACTTCCGATACCGATAATTTAAGTGTACTGACAAAATTTCAAACAGTACATTTCGTGAAAATAAATAAAATTCATTACATAGTGATGAAATCGTAAACCGTCTATTCTCACGGACTTTTCCATTAACTCTCTACGCTAGAATATTAGTAATTATAGATGGTCACCCGCTATGTGCCTTATCGTGTACATTTGTACGGCCCTCTTTAAATGACCTAACCCATTTTCTCACCTTAGCATTATCGCCGAACTAATCTATCAATGAATTTCATCCGTTTTCGTACCTCTTGCATTTAAGAAAAGGATTACAGCAGATATTTCACAATCGGTAGCACTGTGTATGCCAAGGCATTTTCCATGCACAAGAAACTGAAAACAAAGACTAACAGTCTAGTAATGCCTATGTACCAAGCCAAAATATATTGGGATTCATTTAATACTTATAGTATATTTAGTTAGTACATTTAATACTCAGTGCACATGAACGAAACGGCATCACCTGCGCTGCAGCTTACATATTTAAAAGGTACATACATAAAAAGTATACCTCATAAACTTATTTATTCCGCGGTATAATTTGTTAAACTTTCAGTTGGTTATCTTTTGAATAAATAACATTATAAAAATATCTAACGATTTGTTTTATTTATAATCAAATCACAGAGAATTATAAACTAATACTGTAAGCAAATAGGAGAATGCATACTAATTTACTCCACTAAATATATTTGTGAAGATGAAAAATGATAAATGAATAAACTTACAAGCATCTCATATTTTGCAAACTAATTACACCAGCGTAATGTAATACCATAATATGTTGATATTAATCATTCATTGACACAACTAGTGCATTAGTGAATCTCAAAATTAATTTCACAAACCATTGATATTCAAATTTATAATGTTCTAATTCTTAATTTATTACATATATATCTATAATGTGTACATTAAAACAATAAATCAGAATATTTATTTCCTGAACTAGAATAATTATATTTGTATTACTGAAACTTTCCTTTTATTTTAATCATAATTAATATGTTTTCAATATTCTGCTTATTACATATAAATTAAACTATATGTTATATGCAGAAAAATAAACGGAAAGTTTATTATTTTTTACGAAAAGTTAGTGGCGGGTAAATAATGTTATTAGTATTTAAATCAAAGATGCTTCCAAAAACATTTAGCTGTAAAGTTTTACAGCTAAAATTTTAGTAGAATAATTATAACAAAATATCCAAAAAATAAAATCTTCTGCAAAAATATCCGTAATTTGAAATCTCGATTTTCAATATTTTATGCGAGAATTTATTTTTAAATTTATCATTTTTTATCGGTTGTTTTACTTTTCTTATGAATATAGCAACACTAGCTTTATTAAAGAGAAAGGTAAATTACTGTGAACATGTCAAAAACGGTTTTTTTTGCAAGTTTTTACGTTCTAGGATCCGAAAAGTTTATCTAGACCAAAAAAACAAATATACAGACTGTGTCGCATTACTTTTGTTCTTATATCTAAGGACTGATCAAGATCAAACCGTTTTTTTTTTTTTTTAATTTGGCTTATATATTTCTATATATGTGAATGAAATTGGTCATATCACCTTATCTTTAAATTAATTAAGAAGGCGGGGGATATCGTGAAAAAGCAAATTTTGAATTTCTTCAGAGGCATTTAAGAGGAAACTTTATTAAAGCAAATCTAACACATACAATGCATATACAGAGTCCGACAGAAATAACTCCCCGATTTGAAATGTAAATAAAATAGACATTACGACAAAATTAAATATATTCTGAAAGAACAGTGCCATTTATTTTCATATAGGTTTTATTATTTTTTTTAAAATTATGTCGTTCATATGCAGACCTTCACTATCTATACAGGTCGTTAACCTTTCCCTGAAATTCTGCATTACTTTTCTTGTCATTTCCAATGGTACTGAAGCGATTTGTTGATGGGTAGGAACTTTTAAATAATCTAGGATTCTTGGCTTCCGTTCAAAGAGTTCAGTCTTTAGATGTCCCCCAGAGAAAAAAATCACATGCTGCAAGATCATGTGACAGTGCAGGCTATGGGAAATCTCCTCGTTGTGAAATAATAAATCCGGTAAACATTTCTCTGAGGAAATTCATTGATCATTTCTCAGGAAATTCAGCAACCACGCACAAACTGTAATGCGCTCGTAGTTCAGAGGGCGCTCATGAAGTTGTAGGGATTATTTTCTGCCCGGTATCGAAAAATTTGATTTTAAAACAACCCGATAAATGAAAATGGACTTCCTCACTTGACAGCACAATCGAGTTCACCCGAACATTTTCCAGAATAGCCTAGCAAGATGCAACACGGCAAATCCAGTCACGTTTATTTAGCTGCTGCACGACCAGAATTTTATAAAGATGAAACTATAATCAGCGTGTAAAACCTCCTTACAGTCAGATCAGAAATTTTTAACGTAGCAGCGTGTTTAAGAGATGAGTGACGTGGAATTTGTGCAAATGCTTGTCTCACTGCTTCAATATTTTCGGGTGATCGAAAATGGGTACCTGGTGGTTTCTTCTTCAAAGCTGAACTGGTTGCTCTAAAACTGGAAACCCAAACTTATCTGTCTTCTTATCGGGTATCGTGGCGTATCGATCCAGCCGAACGTGTGAACAAGTAATCGCTACTTGTTGATAACAGAACCACCATTTTTAAAATACGTTTCAATAAGGAAAGCGCGATGCTCACCAATCTACTTCAATCCACAGTTACTGGTTGTAAGTGAAATGGTAAGACAATCGCTAAAAAATGGCGTGCCGACACCAAAATGGCGTGGCGGTGGGAAATCGAGGAGTTATATCTGCCGGACTCTGTATAAACAATCAAAACAATTTCTTTCAGAAAATCAGCCAACACTCCTTAAAATTGAGATATATGTATTTTGGTCTTATTCTCTATCTCCCTTTGTTTTAAATATTTTTCAAAATTGTTTTGAAAGTTTGTATTTCATAAATAGAGCTAATAAGAAATGTCTGAATTTAAAAAAAAAAATGATAGACCATTTATCTAAAATGCTGATAAGATTTTTGAAACTTTTTTCTTATTTTATCATTTATTGAAGGGGTTATTAGATTTATAGAAAACTTTACTTAAGAAAATGTTTTATGCCTATCCTATGTAAGAACATTTTCTTGAAAAAAAGTGTTCTTAAAATTTATTCCCCAATGTAAAATACATACATTCTGATTTTTTTTTTTTTTTTTTTATACATTAACTCACTTAATCTTTATTATTAATAACCGGTTAGTTCGTGCATCATGAAATACTTTGCCAGCACTCTTTTTTTAATAAATTTCATGCTGTATAACATTTTCTAAAATTTGTTTGTTGATTTTATTACCATTTCACTTAAAGACCTTTACGAATGACACTGTTACAATAATAATAGGAAAAAATAATTAGAGAAATAAACAATATATTTTTGGAGTGTTTATAAAACAAAATTATTATCTGATTATTACTAAATACGATAGAATTTATAAATTCCTAAAAATTATAAAAACAGATTAAAAATTTACTTACAAATTTTGTTCAATTATAAACTTTATGTTAATTTAAAATTCTTCAGCTGTACTAAGGAAATCCACTAAATAATCTAACAGAATGAAGCGGCGCAGCAGCAGATTATTTTGTGGTTTTCTGAACACATTCATTGATGCAAACAGACGGTCAGCGGGCCCGGTCTAAGCGTATTAGTAGTGTATTAACAACAGACAAAGCTATTGACCGACTTTGTACTAATAAAGTTATTTGATACGGATATAAAGAGTTCAATCATAGAATGAATTAAAAAGAAGTACCAAAAAAAAAATTTAGAATTTAGCAAGTTTCAATTAAACAAAATTTATGGGGTGTAAAACATGAGCTGTTTATTATATTAATAATCGTAACCAAAGGAATAGTTTATTAAATATATTATTATTAACAATAACTGACAAGGGGTTTTCTAATACCCCTAACTTTTCCTTTGACAGATTTTTGTTTTAAATACTAATTCCTCAGTTTTGCAATGTTTAGAATATAATTGCGAAAAAGATCAAAATGTTCAGTAAAAACGTTTTCATCCTATTATTACTTCCTTGTATGAAGTTAAGGAAGTATTGTGATCGCGAAAAATTTCGGTTTTCAGATTTCAACGGAAATATCCATTTTGACCATATCTGAATCCATTATGACTAGTTTCGGAGTGATGTCTGTACGTACGTATGTATGTATCTCGCATAACTCAAAAACGATTAGCCGTAGAATGTTGAAATTTTGGATTTAGGACTGTTAAGATCTAGTTGTGCACCTCCTCTTTTGACTGCAACCGACGATACCAAAAGTGTTTAAAAAAGCCCAAAATCCAATGGTTTTGGATTTTGGACTTTTTCTTAACTGCAGTAACAAGCCCTCGTTAAAAGAGCTTTTCAACTATATGTCATAAAAGGTACTTATTTTCATTGGTTCCAGAGTTATAGCCCAATAAAATGTTAATTAATGAAATATTAGATCTTACAAGAGAAGGCACATTGGTTCGAATCGGACTTAATTTCCTTTTTTTAAACTTTTTATTTAATTTAAATATAATGATTTATTAATAATTATTACATTATAATTTTATAAATTATTAATTTTTTTAATAAAAAAAAAATGTATTAATTAATTTTTTTTTATAAATTATTAATTATAATTTATAATATTATTATTATTTTTTTTTTACAGAGGTAAAAAAATTGATTGTAAAAAAAATGTGTATATGTAATTTAATAGGCGTAAAAGGAAGTCATGTAGTATCCACATCAGACAATTTAACATCAGAATTAAATTGTTTTTAGAGTCTAATTATTTCTAAATACAGCTGGATTTGCTATTTTGAAAATTAAACTTTAAAAATATTTTTATGTTTGTACGAGTTCCTTCCCTCTATACAGTCTTTGTTTTTGGGGAACTTAAAGTTTTATTTTTTGGAATAATTAATAATTTAATATATCATTCAACAAGGCTATTACAATTAATTATAATCTACTAAAGAAAGAAATATGGGTACCGTGTTACCTTTTTGACCGATAGATCCTAAAACCAGGACCACAAGACACAAATACGTAGTCAACGAAATTTCTTCTTTTTTTGTCAATGAGTTTTCAAGATATGAGGCAAAGGTTGATTAGAAATAATAATAATAATGCCCTAATAATAATTTAATGCCCTGAGGTAGGTAATCCCCACAACGTCCGGAACACAACATCTACGTTCCACGTCCAGGGCGGTAACAGCTGTACTTATGTACAATACTTATAGCTGGCTAACGGGGCTCCGAATAAATTCCTCGGATATATTACTCTTTTTGACCTGTTTCCATCTTCAGGTCACCAGATGGATGGGACTTTTTGGCTACCTGCAGGAAATGAACAATTAAATGATTAGGAAGCGGACACATACCAAATTTAGAGCTGGCGATGTGGCGGCGAGGGTCAATGTTATTGCAGGTGTAACAGAGACCCTTCCGTTGTCCACATGCCCCCTGCGATGGCAAGCATGTAGCAATGGTGCCATGTATGTCGGTGCATGGGAGCTCTGAAAGCTTCGGTGAGTAGGAGCCTGGAGTCAGTGCAGAGACTGCGCATCCGCTCTCTGCCAGGACATATGCCGGTTCCACGGGAGTACCGGATCGGACCTCCAAGGCTAGTAGCCCTGGAGGGGGGGTGTACCCCAGCGGCTAGCCTTGCTACAGAAGGGATAAATGTTCATGAATATTCCTGAACAAACTAACGTGGCAGAGGATGCACGTAAACAACCTCGTTTAGAAACCGCCGATTCGCCACAAGCGAAGAGGAAAAAAGTAAGGAGAGTGATAAGATGAGAAAAGATGCTGATAAAATCAGTAAAGATTTAAGAAGAGCTTTGTTTGGAAATAATGTTCCCAAACCAAGATTTTTGGTCATTACAAAAGAGAATGGTAACTTCCAAAAGGTAAGTCCATTCTTAATTGCTAGAGAGATTACTAATTGTGCTGGTGGTCCTGTCAAGGAAATCCGTAAGACGTTTAATGGATTACATGTTGAAACTATCAACGACATGCAAAGCCAGAAAGACCAGGCGTTGAAGAAGATCGGTGAATTTGCGGTTACTGTCTAACCGCATAGTACACTTAATACATCCAGAGGAGTTGTTGTTTGCCGTAATCTTCTTAACTGTACTGAAGAAGAAATAGTGCAGGAAATGTCTAGTCAGGGAGTGACACATTGTCGCAGACTTACTATGAGACGAAATGGTGAGATTCTTCCTTCGGCCTTGCATGTTTTGACATTTAATAGGCAAAAATCTTCCTGAAAAGGTACGAGCTGGCATCCATCGGCTTGATGTACGGGCATTTATTCCGCAGCCGATGAGATGTTTTAAATGTCAACGTTTCGGACACACTGCAGCTAGATGTGAAGCGCAGGAAATTTGCATATGCGGAATGAAGATACATGAGGGTGATCCATGTAAAGACCCTCCAGTCTGCATTAATTGTAAAGGGCAGCATAACTGTCGATCTAGGAGCTGCCCAGTATACAAATCAGAAACAGCCATTCAGGAAGTTAAAACGCTTCAAAAAATCAGCTACCCTGAAGCGAAGAAGATTGTCAATCTACGTACACCTAGACCATCGACTACATACGCAGAAGCGTATGTAGTCGCTGCTACATGTGGGGGGAGCTGCTGCTCCCTCCACATCTAAAATCAACGTGGAGCAGTTGCTTAATATGATGGCACCAAGTCTCGCGACAATGACAGAAAGAATCATTGATTCCAAGATCGAGTCGACTCATCAGACACATCAAAGTAAACATGAGAAAGCTCATTCCCGGACTGACGTCGTTGACATAAGACCCGTACCAGCGCAATTTAAAAAACCGGCAAAATCTTCGATTATAATGCCATCAATAGACGCAATGAAGAAAAGTCTTGATTTATCTGACAAAGATCAAAAGATCACTCCGACGACGAGTCATATAGCTAAGGATACTGTGACAAGAGTACAGGAAAAATCTGAGTCAACCAAAATGGAGGTGCAAGTAACTATTGAAAAAGCACCAGACACAGACGATAATAAAACTGTACGTACAGAGGCCCCAAATGCTCAGAGAACAACTGTGGTGAGAGCACCTGTATCAGCCGGCCCAACCACAGCATTAGACATTGAATCAAGTTCATCAGCCGCCGAAAGTGCATCGCTTGCGAGTTTAGATTCAATTGCAACGATGCTCACAGCACCATTGAAGCTTTTATCACCTGCTGTAAGCCGGCGAACGTCATTGGCATCAGATGATGCCATGTCCGAAGCCCAGACACACTGTCATCGGAAGTTGAAGCCGTTCGCAGAATGGAAAAACGCAAGAAAGGATGGCCGAAAGGAAAGCCTAGGCGGTAATTTGTAGGATTTGAAATTAGAAGAATGTGAAATTTGAACATTTTTTCATGAAAATATGAATTATCGAACCCTTTTTTTATTTTTTTTTGAAGTGTGATGGGGCTAATGACCAAAGTAGTCGATGCCCCTAAAAACCTCAAAAAAAAAGAAATTAATAATAATATTTCCCACCCTGGGGAAAAATTATTTTTATAAAATTAAATTTTTTATTGAATGTTAATTTAATTTTAAATATTTAAATTTATTTAATTTTATTATTTTAAGTCAATTGACTTAAAACTATGAAGATTTAAACCTAATCTTAAGTTTAAACTTTCATCGTACTAAAACTCCTTTTTATATGATTACTGAACAAAATTCGAAAATTAAAAATGGCGAATACTGCAAATTCCTTTTTTTTAATTTTAACCAAAACATAAATACACTGTATTTAAAAATGTTTCTAGCCATTTTCGAAGAATTTATTTTGAACTAATCTGGTGATTTTAATCAAAATATAGGCCAGCATACGTACTTACCTATATACCGTAAACGACTATTTTTTTTTTTTTTGGAAAAAGGGTCGACATTTTCAAAAACCTCGATAACAGAAAGGTTAGCCAATTTTATAGTTTACTTTTTTAGCTATGCTCCTGCAGCAGCGATTTGTGTTATAGATCAGCAAGTAAAAATATTAACTTATGCAATGTAAAAACCACTAATAGTAAATTGATAAATTTGTAATATGTTAATTTTTTGATGATCATTAAACAAGAATGTACAAATCTTTTGTCTTTGGTAATATGATATAAAATTTCATAGTGTATGAAAATTCCAAACCTGATGGGGGATTAGAATTCAGAAACATTTGCTTTAAAGTAATTACTACTATAATATGACACCACAACCGCAGTCAATTAAATAGTAAAACAATTATTATTACCTTTTGAAATCAGAACCTAGAATTCAGTAGTATTAATTTGAATTATTTCAGGTATTTACCATTTTTTTATAAACGCAAAAGAACTAACTTTAAGTAACTAACTTAGTTTTTACTAACTTTTTGCACTCGGAATAAATTATATAGTTCATTCTTCTACAATAATTAAATGAAACATACAATAAGCTAGTACATAATTAAAACAAAAATTGTTTTGTAATCTATGAAGTTAATTGTTAAATTAGTTCAAGAAGATTCAAGCCGTCTAAGCTAAGCTGAGTCAATCTACCTTGGCTACCCACCGGGTTGGTCTACTGGTGAACGCGTCTTCCCAAATCAGCTGATTTGGAAGTCGAGAGTTCTACCGTTCATGTCCTAGTAAAGGCAGTTACTTTTACACCGATTTGAATACTAGATCGTGGATACCGGTGTTCTTTGGTGGTTGGGTTTCAATTAATCACACATCTCAGGAATGGTCGAACTGAGATTGTACAAGACTACACTTTATTTGCACTCATACATAACATCCTCATTTTTCATAAGGTATTACTTCATCTAAAGTAATACCTGAACGGTATTTCCCGGAGGCTAAACAGGAAAAAAGAATAAAAACGTCTATATTGGCTAGATGGAAAATATTACTCGCCTCATCTATAATTCAAAATTAATAACAATCATCTCCTTTTCGGGAATGAATATTAAAACTATTCTGTGTTTATAAGAATTACGTGTACCGATAGTAATCTAATAAAACAAAACAGCCGAAGAGTCTAGCAGTGTAAGTGCCATTTAAATTTGATAATACTTAATATTTCAATAATTAATGTTTTATGATGAAGTTTGATGATTAAAAATTATCAGTTGAGGAATACCGTTTAGAGTATGTATTTTACCAGGTAAAGATGATATAACTTGTTACTTTTATAAATGTAGAATTTTTTTTTGTATTTTAACCGCAGCATGCGATGAACTGTAACTAATTATGACCGACAGGTAAGGTCGACTGCTGGCCCTTCCGGCTTAGTGAGCCTCTATAACTTAGCATTAGCTAAAAGCTGTATGAAAAGCGATTTTGTTTGGGAGCATCAACCTTTAGTCTCTATTACTTTTACCCTGCCGAAGCAAGCGCCATATTTCATAAGCTTATTGAGAAATATTTAGTAAAGGGACTTCTCAAAAATTATTTTGGAAGTTTAAATTAAATATTAAAGAAAATATTAGCTAAATTAGAGCCCTGTTTTTTTTACAATACTTCCAGCTAAATAGAATTTAAATTATAATATACGATTAATCTTTAACTGACAGCTTTATTAAAGAATTAGTTATAAAAAAGGTATTATATAGACTAAAATTTGACAGAAATTTAAGTTAAGTTCTTGGAATATCTTCGACTAAAACTAACATAACATTTTGAAGGATTAAAAATATATAATTTTGGAATCTACATGTTAGTAATATTATATTTATTATTGTTTATTGTGCTAAGTAAATTTTTCTTTTAAAATCAACAGTTTTAAATTACCAATTAATACATTGCAACCGATAAGAAAAAACTGTCAATTTATCTGTGATGTAATATGTTGTAGTTGACCTGATATGAGAAATCATGTTCCACATTATTTTATTTCGTGAAGAATATGAAGCCTTCATTTTCATTGCTTCAAGTGGCATGAAGTTCCATGAATATACGCTTAAGTAAAACGTGATGCTTAAGAATAATATTAAGCATCCAGTATCAAGTGTGCTAGATATAAACAGAAGTAGGATGGTTTTCAGTTGTAGAATAAAATAACTGTATTGTATATTATCATGCTCATTGCATGTCATCATTCTCAACCAGTTGAAATACAAATAATATTCAGTACATTTATTTTTCAACTATATGATAAGAATCTGATATATTATCATCATTTCTGCAGAAACAAACTCTTGTACTTCAAGTTCTATGCAATCGCCACAGCCGTAGAAAGATTGGTACAGTTAGTTTTCCATATTCATTTCATCATTATCTGTCAAGACAATTAATTTTATAGATTGTTTATACTTTTATATTTTCAAATAGTACAATCGAAATTTAAAAACGTTTCATGTATTAAAAATTATCAACAACATTATAAAATTCGAGATATTTTCATAAACTAATGTCAGTACGTCAGTAATAATAATTTTAGTTTTGTAAATTGTCTGCAATTAATTCTCTCCGTGTCGACCCAAAAAAAAAAAATAATACATTTTTTGGATGGTATGGAAATTTCCAATAACTTCTCAACCAATTGGATTCTCTGAAATTAGAATGTCAGATTTTTTAATTTCCCGGAAATGATTTTCCTTTCTAGATGGTTGTATTTTGACACATTAAAAGATTATTACTTCAATAATCGATTAGCTAAAATTTTTAATAAATTCAAATGTATTTTCGAGATGACCGTAATAAAATAATAATAAAAAACAAAGAAAGGGAAATCATTTTTTTATTAGTTGTAAACAAATTAGAAACCTGTTGCTAGCTAAGAAAACACGAAAAACTGTTGATAAAAAAAACTAATTCTAAAGAACAATTTATAAATTAAACTAGTAAATTATTAGCTCTTATCATTATCTTATAATATTATAATTATAACTATTATAAGGTCAAAAAAATTTTTAAATTTTCAGTTAGTAATATATACTGCTATATCTGATATGACAATAACGGAAAAGTATACAGATTGCTCAAAAAAATATTGTATTTTTGTAAGTTTTGTGTTTTAAGGAAGTATGTAAAAAATATAGATTTAAATAATTTGCGAAAAATATTTTTCATTCCAATGTTTCTATAAGTTCAAAAAAAACTTTTTTTGTCAGACGGATGTTTGTGCATATGGATATATATATATATATATATATATATATATATATATATATACATGTTGGCTTGTATTTGGTCTTATTACTCTGGACCCCGTTTACCTATTTCTTTCAAATTTGATGGTCAGGTATAACCTTCGGTGGAAAAAATATATTAAATTTTAGCAAAGATTGGAAAAAAGGGTGGGGGTATTTTGGCCGACATAAAATTTCAAATTTTTATTGAACACTTTAGCAAAACTTTTTCGTGCAAAAGCTGATGGTTTTTTTTATTAAGATTACAAATTATCAAAACGTTTTATCTAATATTCATCCTCTTCCCAAAATATCACTTTATATATGTATTTTATTAGCTATATCTTCAATCAGAAAATAAGTTAATGGGTTTTTTGCATCTACATTCTCTACAACAATAAGCTTTCAAATCACTATAACACTTTTTCCATTCCATTCCAATGGTCTGTGGTAGAAAAAAAAAATTATTTTTACTTTAAAAAAATTATAATTTATTATAAATTAAATTTTTTTAATTTATTTTAAATTAGATTTAAATCTTCCAGATTACCACCCATCTTGCATTTAAAATGTAAAATTATTAATCTCTTGATATCCCTTACCCTTTAGTATTTCTTGAAAAAACAAATTACCCAAAACCTTTCACCCTCTCCTAGAAAACTAAAACTTTGTTTATTTAGAATTATCCCTGCATCTTTGTATTTTTATACAATTTTAAGTTCTCTTTTTAAATTTATTATCACCACTTAGGAATTATTTTCTTAAAGATTAACTTTATCCTAATGCTTCCTCTTGAGTAAAAGAATTCCCAAAATGAAAAAAAAATGTTTTGCAGTTTCAAATTTTTAATGCTCAAAATGTGTTTTATTAAATAATAATAAAAATCCCTAAAATAATTTAATACTCCTCCCCTTACAAGAAGAATTGATACAAATAGATTTCAAGCATTACGATACAATTGACTGACACATTAACAAAAGTCATTATGTATTCATTTACTGTACTTGTTCTTTCCCAAACGTATTGCATAAGTTTGGGAAAGAACAAGAACACCAAATAACAGTTTCACCGATCAACTTTCATTAAGTCCAAAAGTATAGAAATAATCAGTTACTTGTATTTTTTTTAAATTTAACAATGTACCATAAAATTATAAAATTTCATACAAATATTTTTATATAACACTATTAAAAAAATGCATAGTTTTGGTTATTGTTTATCAATAAAAAACAATTAATTTATCATAAAAATACAGATCGAGCAAAAAATGATATAATGATGATAACAATTAATTGAAGGAGCTCAAAATTAATTGCCGGAATTTTTTCTCAATAAAACGACATGAAGATGAATATGAAGAGGAAGAAAATATTAAGAACAAGGGAAGAACAAAAATATTAAGAGAATATGATGAATATAGGAAGAGAATATAAGAATATAAGAATGAATATAAGAGAGAAAATTTGAAAACTACAGAACGTGTACACAAATTAAGATCAGAAGAATTATATCAAACCAAAGAGTTATTAAATGATTGACAACGAAAAACAAATAAAGGAAATGATCAATTCCGACCTAGGAAGAATATTCTCCGATAATATTAGAAAAGTAATGAACTAAAGGATAAAAGTTTTTCACAATGTATTAAAGATCGGGCATGTATGCCTCAGTATATACGTTGTACTTGTGAGGGTCTATATTTTAGTCACTCTGTAGTTAACTTTAATGTATATAAAATTAAACTAGAAGATCCAAAAATATTAGAATTCTAAATTATAATTTTTAATTAATATTAAATAATCAGATGTTTCACCAACTCTATTAGATATAGACATTTTTAAATGCACATGAAATTTTATTTCACTAATAACATCTGATTTTTTTATTGTTATTATTGAATTATTATTTATTATAATTTTTTTATTACAATCACAGGTTAATAATTATTATTAATAAATCAATATATTTAAATTAAAACAAAAAAAAGTTAAAAAAATAAATTAAAAAAAGGAGATGAAGTCCGATTCGAACCGATGTGCCTTCTCTTGTAAGATCCAAATATTTCATTAATTAATATTTTATTTGGCTATAACTCTGGAACCAATGAAAGTAAGAAAAAATCAATTTTTTCTGGAATTTTAGGCTTTTCTGGACACTTTTGGTTCAGTCGAGTGCAATCAAAAGAGTAGTATTGGTGCACAATATCTAGTTGTGCACCAACAGTCCTAAATCCAAAATTTCAACATCCTTCAATCGTTTTTGAGTTACGTGAGATACCTACATACACGTACGTACGTACAGACGTCATGCCGAACTAGTCAGAATGGATATTTCCGTTGAAATCCGAAATTTCTCTCAGGAAATCACAATACTTCCTCTACTTCGCACAAGGAGTAACAACTGTAACTTTTGGAATATGAAACTTCATTTTATTGTATAGTTTTATAAGTAAAAATCTTTCTCATTTTCTGAGCCACTTTTAAAAAGTGTTCAAATTGCTTTGTTAGTTAATAAGGCCATCCATATCAAAGACAACGTTTTTTTTATCCAGTTCAAAAATTTCTATTTTGTAGAAAAAAATCTAAACTTTATTTTATTATCTGGGTAAAAAAGAAAGCATAGATGTAATCGTTGATGAGTCATAACTAATAATATTAATACTTAAAATCATCATCCAGTCAAAAATAATAATATTCTTATTCTATAATTGTTCTCAATATTTTATAAGCAGTGGGTGTAGTTATTTTATTTCGAATTCAATACCTACGATAAACGTGAGTTAA